>NW_007245632.1:230087-322765 GCF_000164805.1 Carlito syrichta
CACGGCCGGACGGCCCCCCCGCAGCCCGGCTCGCCTGCGCAGTCTCAGCCGTGCCGTCGTCGCGGCGCGCAGACCTTTGAGGACGGGCGTGGGCCTTGCTTGCGCGGCGGCGGCGGCCTAACGCGCCGCGGGCGAGAGTTCTCGTCCACGCCCAGGGGCTGTGAGACCCGCCGCCCGGCCCGAGAGCAACGCAGAGCTGACGGGCGCCGCGCCGCGCCGCCCCGGTGTCTCGCGTGGGTCTGGGAAGGCCGGCCGCTGTCCTGGGCCTCCCCCGCTGCTCGGAGCCCGTGGGCGCGGCCCCTCCCGGGGCTCCAGCCGATACCTTGGAGCCTAACGCTTTCTCTGTTTTCAGAATTAAGTCCAGGTCGAAGTCTGAAAGGGCAGAAATGATCAAAAGCTGCGAACACTTTCAGGCCTCTGGCTGGTGATCAAATTAATTGGATTGTATTCCCCCGACAGAAATGGAGAGTGGACTTGTTCTTCCAAACTGATCGCGAGTTTATTACGTGGCAGTGGTTTCGCTTTCGAAAGTTTTGTGTTTCCTTGAACGTTGTCAAGGTTGAGTCTGTCCATAATTTTGTTAACTAGTCGAATCTTCCTGTTAGGGTGTTTCTTACTGACTTGTACGTATTATTCAAAAGTAGCACCCGCTATCCACATTTCTTTGAATCTTAAATTATTTATGTTTTCTTTGTTATAACTTTGTATTCTATCTTAATGTTAAGAGTAAGCCTGTCGTTTCCTTCCCACCTTTCATCAGAAAATGATCCACATGTTGGTTCCTTTCAGGTGATTTTGCTTAATTTAAATGGTACATTTGAATTTGGGTGAGATTTGCTGTTACGTTAAATTGTAAATTCACTTTGAGAAAAGCTACACTTAGTCTTACTATATTCGGTCTTTCTATCTAGGAACCTAGTAAGTGTTTCCTCTTGTTTGTTTTGTGTTAAATTTTATTAAAGTCATAGTTTTTTCCCATATAGGTGTACATTTCTCATTAACGCTATTGCTAGGTGGTGTAGCTTGTGATCTCTGTTTCAAATTTGTTTTTTCCTTGGTTGTTAATTATTCGTAAAGATTTTTTATATTCATTTGTTTATACTTGTTTTAAAACTTGTATTGGTTTGCTTTTATATTCCATCTTTATAATAATGTACTGTGTTTCAGTTTCATTTTTATTAAGTTATCTAGTTCTTTGAAAATAATTTTGCATAATAATTGCTTATGTCTTAAACTTGAATCATTCATAAATTATCCAGAATTTCACTATTAAGTAGTAGCTGTTAGATAGAATAATGTCATGTTATGCTATGGAGGAATCCTTTTAGTCTTGATTTGCAAAGCATTGAATTTTGTTTCATTTCTTGAGAGTAAATTAGAATGTTGAATTTTGTCAATTTCCTTTATGGTTTAGATTATCTTGAACTTTGGACTTATTTGAACAATTTACATGACATAGATTTCTTAATAATAAACTACTCTTACATTTCCTTGGGATTTACCCTATTAGGAATCTTTTCCCCTTATTAGACAGTCGTTTTTAAAAAATTATATATGTTTTTACGTTTATTTTTAAGAGACTGTATATCACTTATTAAATTTACTTGTCTGAGTTTATTCTGCCTGCCTTACACGTCCTGAAATTAATAAGAAATTTAAATATAGCAAGAAATTGGATGTAGTGGAAAGGAATACTTGTCCTTGGCCAATTTTTGCTCCTGCTGTGTGTACCTAAAACACTTCTCAGAGCTTTGATTCACAAAACTTTTAAGACAGGTTGGAGGTAGTTGCTTAAATGTTTAATAATGGAAGCTCCAAGCCGGGCTTGGTGGCTCAGCCTGTCATCCCGCGCTTTGGGAAGCTGAGGTGAGTGGATTGCCTGAGCCCGCGGGTTCGAGACCCGCCTGGGCAGCGAGACCTCATCTCTACAAGAAATCAAAAAATCAGCCGGGCGTCGTGGCGCATGCCTGTAATTCTGGCTACTCGGAAGGCTGAGGCAGAAGGATCGCCGGAGCCCAGCAGGTCGAGGCTGCGGTGGCCGGGAGCGGCCACTGCACTGCAGTCTGGGCGACAGAGTGAGAATCCAACTCAAAAGAAAAACAGAAGCTCCATAATCTACTCTTTCTATACTTCTGAAAAGCTGATCTAGGAGTAATATGTTTCTGAGAGTTCCTTTCTCTTCTAGTCTTGATTAGTACAGTGTGTATATTATATGATGCATCTCATCATTCGTAAGTTTCTAACGTATATTTTTACATTTTAAAATGGACTACCAAAGACTGTGGGGAACACTAGCAATACCTTGGGTCTTACTATATCGATTTAATGATTAAAAGGAGACTGTCCCTTTATCAATTTGATATATCTTTTTCAGTTTGGTATATCGTCATCTGAAACTGCATGAAAAGTAGCTGATTTGTCTGGTAAAAACCAGTACATTTTCTCAGAGCTGTAATGTTATTCTTTCTCTTAAATTAAGGTAAAAATGGCCTTTAAACGACTCCCTATATGAGCTAATCCACCTTAGGAAGTCATATTATTGCTTTGTTTATATTATTTGCCATTTTATTGCTAATTATAAAATATGAAAACAGCTTTTAAATAACTAAATAGGTATATGTGATTAAGTAATTATTTGGATACAAATTTTATGTTTCAGAGCTTATTCATTTTGATCTAATTAGGAGCAGTGCTTTTTGAAGTTGTGTATTTTTAGGCACTACAGGATTGACTGATTAGTGAAGGATTTGTGGGCAGATTACGAAATGAAATACACAGATCTCTAAAGTAAAAATAAGCCCAATAAGTCTACAAAAAATTAAAGGTAGTAAGGAATGCATATTTGTTTATTAAAGCTTCTTTTAAGAGAGTAACTGAGATAGGAAAGAAAACAAAAACTCAAATATATGTTCTTTCTTAATGAGCAACAGAAAATCACATGTTCTAACTAACTTTTTAATGAATTTTATCTTTTGTTAAAAAACCCTTCCTTATTGTATTTTGTTCACTTTCTTGGCTTAAGAAGTACCACGTGTCTTTAGCAATTCACCTCTTATAATCCCTTGGGGTCACCATCCTGCATATCATTGATGATTGCACCGTACCATGTCAGCAAGTGGGCTAACACAGATAATCCCCTGGATATAATGTAGAAAAATCTGTTTGGTATTTCTTATTTGCTGTTTTTTTTCTTCCTGTTATACAAGCAGGATTACAGAAAACTATTTCATTTTTCATTGTTTTGTGACACAGGGCCTTTTGAAATGTAAAATTAGATGAGTGTAAAACAGGATATGAAGGCCTAGGGATACCATTTGTTCAGAATCAGATTTATAAACGTGTATGTCCAGTCTTTCCCTCTCATATTGCAGATGTTACTACTTGAATTGAAAACTTCTCCCTTCCCGTGTGTTATCTTTTTTTAATTTTTTTTTGAGTCCGAGTCTCACTCCGTCACCCATCCTGGAGTGCAGGGGCAGGCACATGGCCACCTCAGCCTCAACCTGCCAGGCTCCAGCAATCCTTCCGCTTCAGCCTTCCAAGTAGCCAGGCTAGTTTTTTATTTTTATTTTTATTTTTATTTTTTTTATCGTAGAGACAAGGGCTTGCCAAGTTGCCCGCGCTGCTCTCGAATCCCTGGGGTTAGGCAATCCTCTCGCCTCGGTCTCCCAAAGTGCTGGGATGACAGTCTTGAGCCACCAAGCCTGACCTCTGTGTGTTATCTTATCTTGCCAGGTACTTGTCCTTTAACATCTGTCCAAATGAAGACATTTCAGGTTGTCTCCAAGTAGATGATTCCGTTTATGTTTGTATACTACTTCTGTGCCTCTCTTTTGGTAGAAATACATATCTTGCTTTGTGGAATAATTATTTGTGTCCTTTACCTCACCCTTACTCGTTAAAATCTGTAAAGATAGAGAAATGTGTGCCTGACTTTGTGTCCTTTGAGAGTTTGGCCCAGTGTCTTGCCTAGAAATTCAGCAAATATACTGTCTTGTAAGTTTATAATAAAAACAACTTTGTGGTATAGTGTTTCCTGATCTTAGTTTTTGGCAGTTTGTTGGGATATAACTCACATGCCATACAAGCCATCATTGTCTAATGTGTATGATGTAGTGGTATTTAGTATATTAACAGGTGCATGCAGTCGTCACCTGTCAAATTTAGAACATGTCCATTGCTTCAGAAAGAAACCACGTACTCTTAAGCTATCACCCTCCCACTCCAGTCATTCCTCTCCCATGCCTTTCCCCAGCCGTAAGCAACTGTTTCTCTACTTTCTACCTCTATGGGGTTTTCCTGTTCTAGGCTTTTGTATGAATGGAGTCATATAATATATGGATTTTTGTGATGACTTCTTTTGCTGGCATAATGTTTTTAAGGTTCATTGTTTTTGTAGAAATGTATCTGTATTTCATAATTTTTATTGCTGAATAATATTCCATGACATGGTTATACCACATTTTATTTTCTTGTCAGTTAATGGGCATTTGGAATATTCCTACCTTTAGCCTATTATAAGTAATGCTGCTGTAAGCATTCATGTATAAGTAGGCATATTTTAATTTCTTTTGTTTATTTACTTAGGAGTGGTGTTACTGGGCCATATTGTAATTTCATAGTTAATTGCTGAAGAACTTATTATTTGAAATTTTAATCCTCTTTACATGACAGGTGGAGGAATTCAGGATCAGAGAAGTGAATTGACTTATTAAGTCACTCAGGTAGTAAGGACTTGCATTAAAACCACTTGGATTCTGATATTAGTTTTCTATTTTACTTTACCAATACCCTTTCCGTGACAAAGGCAAATAAAATAAAGCCAGAAGAGTTGTGGAAAACAGTGTCTTTGAATCATAAAACTTTATCATTTAGAAATCATACATATTTTGGCTTAATCAAGTATCCATAAGTATTTTTTTAATCAGACTTTTTGGACTTAATATTCTATGGGATTCTTTGAAGATTGTTTTTTTTTAATCTAGATAAAAGTAAGAACAATTTGCTTCTGATAAGATAATTATGTGTATCTTAATGTTGCATCTTAATGTCCTTTGGCATAAGCTTAAGTATGGTTGAAGGCGAAATTTTCCAGGAAGGCTGTGGTACATTTTGATAGGTTTTGTGCAAGTGAGTTCCCTTTCTAACAAGCCTAAAAAGCTATTTAAGTATTTTAAAGTGTAATTAGTTCTATACTATACAAGGATTAGTGGTTTACCATAAAACAAAGTTTTTTTTCATTTCTTTAAAAACCCATTTCATAACTATTGATAATATTTTTTCCAATGAATGTAAAGAGAACTCAACTGATTGGTTTTGAAAATATGGTATATTTTTGAGACTAACAAAAGATAATTTTGTAATTCCTTGCAAATTACATGTGCATTTACCCTGTGACCCAGCAATATCACTTATAGAGCTCTATCCCAGGAATACACTGGAAAAACGTGAAATACACATGCACAAACATATTTTTATTGCACCTGTTCATAGTATCAAAGGCTAGAAACAATGCAAATACCTAGGGATAAGGGCTTGGCTGAATAAATTGTGGTTTACCTACAGTGAAGTACTATGCAGTTGTGAAAAGGATCTTTAGAGTGAGAGAGGAAGGAAGGTGGGACCCATAGAAGAGATACATCAGCCACTCAAAGCTGTGAAGTGTTGATGGGTCTAGTTCATTTACTCTTCTCTCTCCTTGTATGTATGTTTGTGAATTTTCATAGTTAAAACTGTTAGAGAAAAAAATACATCATATTTGTTTGGACACATACTATTTCCTTTGTCCTGTTAGAATTCTATATTGTCAGCTGATTTGCAGATCACTTTCTTTTATAAAAATAGAGAAATGATTTATTCAAGGATGAAAACTATGGCTCAGCACTCTTCCAAGAAAAGGGTGTTTTGGAATTCTGCTATTGCATGTAGAGTTCTGAAATATTTGCAAATATAATGACAGCAAATATACTTTCTGCCAAGAAAAGAGGGTCATATGTTTAAAAACATCTTTCCTTTAATGTAAGCTCTTTGAGAGAGCAGGGGCAAAATTTCTTTTGTTCACTTGAAAATGTGTACTAGTACCTGGTGTATATTAGGCACTCGATAAAGAACTAGTAACATCTGTATCTTTTTTATAGCATAACATTTTGGTAGCACTTTATACTTTCAAAGTGCTTTCAGTCATAGTCTCATTTTACCTCCTCACACTTTCCCGTGTGATATAACAGATAGGTATAGTCTTCATTTAATGGAAATAATGCAGCGTACAGAAAACAGTGCTTGAATGTATATAAATACTAGAAAATTGCAAGTGCACTGCAAACTATATACAATAATGAACTGATTACAGATTCCGGAGTGACATTCTTTTAGCTAATATAGATGATGGACAGAAGCTCTGTGACCCCTCATCTTTGTCTACTTTCCAGTCACCCCTGAAACTGACAATTGAATGGGAGCTGTTTTCTCTGGCTATGGGGATTATTTGTACTTATTTTCACCCTTTAATGGTTTTTCCTTCTTCATCCATACAGAGACTCTAATTTCCATTAACACAGCATAGCCATAAATTGATCGGCATTAATAGCTGTAGCCAGGAACGGGGGGGGGGGGGGAAAGGAAGGGGAAGAGAGAATATCCTGGCAGCAGTGTAATAGGAAATTAAAAATAATTCTGCTAGTCAGCTAGTCAGAGAACTATTGACTGCTTCAAGCTGCCTAGTCAAGTGCATGCAGGGGATAGTTCCTCTTCCATCCAGTAGAGCCATATTTCATGGATTTCTTTGGGGGGGAGGAGGGTGGGTAGAGGTTTGATGATGTACTCTGCATGGCAGTCTAACCTCCAGGATGAAACCTGGGAGAAGAATCATATTGATGCCAAGTGAACGGTAAAGTTCGGACCAGGGATAATCCAGTATAGTCTGCCTATTGACAAGTGTTGAGCATTGATAGATATATTCTAACTCAAAATTGATTTAAACCTGTAGGCTCTCTGGAGAGATTTGGAGCATAATACAAGGGCAGCATTATTGTTGTAAAGGAAAATCTTATACCTGAGAACAGAATTATAATGAAAAGAAAAAACTAGTTGGACATATAATTGACATTATCAATAATAAAATAGGAAATATTATCAGAAGCTGTGATGAAAAGATATGTCTATAAGTGACTGAAATTAAGAGATTAATAGTTTTTATCAGTGATAATGTCTGGAAAACAAAAATTCGGTACCATCTGACATAGGCTGAATTGTGCCCCTTCCCCAAATTCATGTGTGAAGTCCTAAGTCCAGTACTTCAGAATGTAACTATTTGAAGATAGGGCATTAAAGAAGTAATTAAGTGATTATGAGGTCATTAGGTTGGACCCTAATCCAGTATGACTAGTGGTTTTTATCTAAAGAGGAAATTTGGACACAGACATATGCTGAGGGAAACCTATCTACAAGCCAAGCAGAAAGGCCTCACAAGAAGCCAAAACTACTAGCAGCTTGATCTTAAACTCCTCCAGAATAATGAGAAAATGCTTGTTGGTTAAGCCACCCCGTTTGTGTTTCTTCGTTATATCAGTCCTCTCTCCTGGCTTCTGGTAGCCTTAGGTGTTTCTGAGTTTATAGTTGCGTTTGTCTAATCCTCCTTCCTCACATGGCGTTCTCCATGGGTGTCTTTTGTCTTCTTTCTGTGTGTCTGTCTGTGTCTTTTTTATAAAGACATCAGTCATATAGGATTAGGGCTCACCCCAATGGCCTCACTTTAATTTGATTCCCTTTATAAAGACCCTGTCAAAATAAGGTCACATTCTGAGGTACTGGGGATTTGACTTATCCTTTCTGGGGCCAGCAGGTAGCTCACTTTAACCCATAACACTGACGTACCAAAATGTTAGTAATATTTATAATTTCCGTGCCATTGCTATTATTCTTAAACTTTTTCTGTTTTCCACCATAGGCATTTATTGCTTTTATAATCTGAACAAATGTTATTCAAAAAATAAGTTAAAGAGGGAAAGAATCCTTTTTTATAAAAGTCTCATTTTTGAAATATTCCCTACATTAGTTTCTAGTTTTTATGTTACATAGTTCTGTTTGGTTTAAATTGTTTTCTGATTCAGCAAGAGTCCATTTGCATTAATGTAACATTTAGCAATCTGTCATCTGCATAATTATACATCTGTGATTGTAGGTAGGATAGAAAAACACTCCCATCTCTGAATTAAAATAGTCTCTTAGCATTTGTTATCTGTAGAGAGCAGATTGGGTTATGAGTAAGAGGAGAACAATGTGAATAGAGAAGACATTGAGCAGTGGGTCCGTAAGTGGTCGAAGTGCTCCCGGTTGCCCTGAGTCCTGAATCCCAAGTTGTCTCACACGTTAAACTTATGGGAAAAATGTTCTTCTTAGGCTTTAATGAAGAATGTCTTTCTGTTTTGATTAACTACTGTGTTCTTCATTCTTTGTGTGTTATTGGTTTCTGCTTTTTTAAAAGTCAAGTGTGGTTTTATAAGCTTTTTAATGACCTGACTAATTAACTATCTTTTTTTTTGTTTGTTTTTTTTTAGATTTGTCTGCCATGGTTAACTCAGTGTTTTTGGAATTACTTAGACTGGATAGAGATCTGCCATTATATT
Source organism: Carlito syrichta (assembly GCF_000164805.1). Classification (NCBI taxonomy): domain Eukaryota; kingdom Metazoa; phylum Chordata; class Mammalia; order Primates; family Tarsiidae; genus Carlito; species Carlito syrichta. The sequence goes on from NW_007245632.1 coordinate 238,712, forward strand.
GCTTCTTGTGTTTTCCTTGGTCCTGATTATCAAGTGTATATCTGTATAGCTATATTCAAGCATCTACAACAGGACATTCTACAGCACACTCAGACTCAAGATCTACAAGTTTTCCTAAAAGTAAGTATGTTTTTTTTTGAGTTGGAGTCTCACTCTGTCACACAGGCTGGAATGCAGTGGCCGCTCCCAGCCACCACAGCCTCAACCCGCTGGGCTCCGGTGATCTTTCCGCCTCAGCCTTCTGAGTAGCCGGAATTACAGGCACGCGCTACCATACCTGGCTGATTTTTTGATTTATTGTAGAGATGAGGTCTCACCAAGTTGCCCAGGCAGGTCTCGAACCCGCGGGCTCAGGCAATCCACTCACCTCAGCCTCCCAAAGCGCGGAAAGCGCGGGATTACAGGCTGAGCCACTGAGCCTGGCTAGTATGTTTATATGTAGAAAAAAATGTTGAGTTCATAGCTAACTTTGATTACTTAATAGCAGATACTTTTCTAGATACTCATCCAATTCTAAAAACAACCCTGAGAGGCAGATACCATTATCGTCCCCATTTTAGAAGTAAGAAAACTGAGTCACAGAGTTAAATAAATTGTCGAAAACTATACAGCTAGAGTAGAACTGGGATATAAAATTACATTGTCTGTTTTTAAAACTTTGCTCTTAACCAGTATGCTATTCCAAAAATAATTTTTAAAAATATTCCTGCTTTATTTATGCAGTAAAAATTTAAATATTTTGAGTTGGGGTCTCACTCTGTTGACCAGGCTGGAGTGCAGTAACTGACTGTAGCCTCAAACACCTCTGCTCAAGTGATCCTCTCACCTCAACCTTTCTAGTAGCTGGGACTAGAGGCGCACAAGCACGCTCGGCTAATTTTTTGATTTTTTTTTTTTTTGTAGAGACAAGCTCTCACTTTGTTGCCCAGGCTGGTCTCGAACTCCTGGTCTCAAGCTATCCTCCTGCCTTGGCCTCCCATAGTGCTAGGATTATAGGCATGAGCCACCATGTCTGGCAGAACTTTAATTTGTTGGTACAGAAGTTTTGATACTTATAAAAAACATTTCATGTAATTTTCTATACCTTCAGTTTTCTAAATTTCCATTTTGTAGTGGACTTTCATAAAATATTATCATAGCACTCTTCAAAAGTCATTAGTATATATGTTAATATTTTAAGACATTTTAATATTTTAAGATTACTTTCTCAGTCACAATAGTGTACTTTTGAAGCTGTGGGCTTTAAGAAGTGCGTAAGGTATAACTGCATCCCAGTGTGCAATTCTCAGTGAAATGTAACTATTTGAGCGAAATTGAAAGTCTTTCTTTGAATTTTAAATATGTTTTCTTACCTCCTCTAACCTTGTCATCCTACAGACACACATACATGAATACACTAAAACCAACATTTATCATTTGTTGAGTTTTCACTAGGTCGACAGATAGTTTATTTGTAAATTAATTTTTCATCATTAAATACTTGCCCAGAGCTATTTTTATCTTATAATTTATTTTTTAAATTTTAATGCCATTGATCGTTTTAGATTGCCAAACTGTCAGCCACTTTTATTTCATGAGTACTGAATTCAAAATGTTTTAAACTTTCTGCATGCATAACTAGAATTATAATCTTAGAAACATTTCTTGTTAAAGAAGTATGCTAAGACAACAATTGCACATGTAGAAGGAAAACTAAGCAAACGGGAATTATGTTGAATGCAAAGTGTGGGTGCATTTTCAGTAAGGGACATTTTCATCAACTGGGGTGATCAGTTATAGGAACTTTAGTGTGAATTTTCCTATACTCTTGTATCTATCTGAATATCCCTCCAACCCTAACCCATAATCTATGACCTCTTATCTCATCTTAGTTTCTGTTTGTTTTTATCACTATCTGAAATTATTTTGTGTGTTTTATCCGTTTTTCCCCCAGTATAATGTGTAAGCTCCCCAGAGACTGTGACTTGATCTACCTAGTTTATGGATATATTTTCAACAATATGTTGAAAAATACCAGGCTTATATCAGTGCTCAATAATATTTGTTGACAGGATAAGTAAATAATGTACTGAACTTGGTTTTATTCATTTTGAATAACAAACATTAAGTTCTTAAATTCTTCCAATGCTTACCATTTACTTTCCTTCCCATCAGAAGGGTGTCTCTACATTTTCTTCATCTTTAAATCTGATCACTGTTGATGATTATTGCAGATACATCTCTATCTTGACTACTGCCTGCCGGGAAAAAGCATAATAAAGTTTGCAAATGGGAATCTCTTTAAATGTGTCCCAAGCCATTCTCCATTGTGCTCGGCATAATGCTCTCTATTAAGAGCTAAAGGATCTTAAAGGGGAGGGGAGAAGATTAGCTTTATTACCTAAGTCTCAGTTAACTTTCCAGAATTTGAGCTGAGTTGGTTTAAATCGAGACTAAGGGCATGTTGGCAAGGAATTAATGTTAGCCTGTGTCCTAGAGCTAGCTGTACTTTTTACTTCTGCTATTCTCACTCATCTGAAATATTGGGGGTGGAAAAACTGTGTTTTTGAGAGTTATCATGACTTTACTTTTTTTTTTTCAGTGGTTTTATATCTGACCCTCCTGTTCTCTTTTTTTGGTTTTGGTTTTTCTTGTAATTTAATTTTTTTTTAATTTTAGATTCAGGTGGTACACATGCAGGTTTTTTTACATGGGCATATTGCGTAGTGGGGAGACTTGGGCTTCTGTTGAGCCTGTCACCCAGGTGGTGAACATGGTACCCAGTAGGTAGTTTTTCAGACCTTTCCCCCATCCCACCTTTCAGAATCCCCAGCGTCTGTTGTTCTTCTCTTTATGACCATATGTACCCAGTGTTTAGCTCTTAGTTTCTGAGTTAATTTGCTTAGGATAATGGTCCCCATCGGCATCCATGTTGCTGCAGAAAGATGTTATTTCATTCATTTTTATGGCTGCATGGTGTATGTGTACCGTATTTTCCTTATCCAGTCCATCACCAATGAGCACCTAGGCTGGTTCTATTGTGGCAGGAAGGCGGCTGGTGGCAGTTAAAGATATTTCCTTTTGAAAGTCAAGCAGCAAGCTCTAAAGACCCGCCAGGCCGGTTTTGTTTTAAAAAAAATGCCAAATGGCCAGAGACTGATGGCTCTTATTGAACAACAGAAAGAGTAAGTAATTCACAACTGCTCTCCTTATCAGTTTACAGCTCCTGCTTGCCCTGCATTTCCTGGAGACCATTTGTTCTTTGAAAGATCTGATTTTTCTGAACACAACCTTGTAAATTCCAAAGAAAATGTGTAATCTCTCAACACATGACCCCCTCCCTTACCTAAACAAAGGTATAAGACCCCTCTTCTCCCGTTCTGGGGGCACTCAACCTGGAGGCGTTAGCCCATCGAGCCCGCCGGCGTAATAAAGTTGCCACTTCCCATAATAGTCTTGGTGTCACGACCTCTCAATCTTCCTGCTACACCATGACTTTGCTACCGTGAATAGTGCTGTAATGAACACAGGAGTGCAAGTATCTTTTTGGTAGAATGATTTATGTTCCTTTAAGTATATATTCAGTAATGAAATTGTTGAATCAGTCATAGTTTTATTTTTAGCCCTTTGAGAAATCTCCAGACTGCTGTCCACAGGGGCTAAACCGTTTCCAATTCTACCCACAGTGCGTAAACAATCCCTTCTCCACAACCTCACCAACTTTTTTTTTCACCTTTTTAATAAAAATCATTTTGACTGGTGTGAGATGGTATTTCATTGTGGTTTGTATTTGCATTTTTCTCATGGATAATGATATTGAGCACTTTTACATATGCTTGTTGGCCACTTTTATGTCTTCTTTTGAGAAGTGTAGGTTTGTGTCTTTTGCTCACTTTTTAATGGGGTTATTTGTTTTTTTTTCTTGCCAGTTTGTTTAAGTTCCTTCTAGATTTTGAATATTAGTCATTTGTTGGATGCGCAGTTTGCAGATACTTTTTTCCCATTCTAAGGTTATTTGCTCTGTTGATAGTTTCTTTTTGCTGTGCAGAAGTTTTTTAGTTTAATTAGATCCCAATTATCAGGTTTTGCTGTGTTTACTTTAGAGGACTTATTCATAAGTTTTTTTGCCTACACTGTGTTCAGAAGTGAGTTTCCTAGGTTTTCTTCTAGGATTTTTATACTCTGAAGTCTTCCATTTAAGAATTTAATGCATTTTGAGTTAATTCTTGTATATGGTGAGAGATAGAAGTCCAGATTCATTCTTCTGCATGTGGTCAGCCAGTTTTCCCAGCACCATTTATTGAATCAGGTGTCCTTTCCTCGTTGTTTATTTTTGTTGGCTTTGTTAAGATCAGTTGGTTGTAGGTGACCAGCTTTATTTCTGGGTTTCCTGTTCTGTTCCATTGGTCTGTATTTCTATTTTTGTACTAGATCATGCTGTTTTGGTTACTGTAGCCTTGGAGTAAAATTTGAAGTCTAGTAGTGCGATGCCCCCAGCGTTGTTCTTTTTGCTTAGGATTGCTTTGTCTATTGGGCTCTTATAGTTCTAAATGAATTTTAGAATTGTTTTCTTCTGATGCTGTGAAAGATGACACTGGTAATTTGACAGGGGATTGCACTGAATCTGTAGATTGCTTTGGGCAGCACAGACATCTTAACAATATTAATTCTTCCAATCCATGAGCCTGGAATGTTTTTCCATTTGTGTCATCTTTGATTTCTTTCAGCAGTGTTTTATAGTTCTCTTTTTTTTGTAGAGCTCTTTCACCTCCTTGGTGAGATGTATTCCCAGGTATCTGTTGTATGTATGTGGCCATTGTAAATGATACTGCATTCTTGATTTGGTTCTCAGCTTGAACGTTGTTGGTATATAGAAATGCTACTGATTTTTCAGTGTTGACTCAAATTTCATTGTTCTCCTTTAATGGGAACTCATTTTTCTTATGAGATAAATTCTGGTATGGTTTATTTAAATATGCATTTAGATGTACCTTTAACTACTGCATTAGGGTCTTTGCATAGTCTTGTGTATGAATATATGTGCACCATTTTGTACTTATTCATGTAATAACCAATTATGAAATACTGATTACTGAAGTAATCTTATTCTCCCTACCCTAGAAACATCCTCTACATCAAAAATAGGTACAGGATTTTAGAATTCCTCATTCAACTGTAGCTATAGGGATTAAACCTTGAAAATTATGTATTATACTTTATTTATTTAGTTATTTTTTTTTTTATATTTTGAGTTAGAGTCTCACTCCTTCACCCAGGCTGGAGTGCAGTGGCACGCATGCTCACGGCTACCCTAGCATCAACCTTCTGGGCTCCAGCGATCCTTCCACCTCAGCCTTCCAAGTAGCCGGAACAAGAGACATGCACTACCACTTCCAACTATTTTTTATTTTATTGTAGTGACGAGGTCTTACCAAGTTGCCTGGTCTGGTCTCAAACCTGCGGGCTCAGGCAGTCCACTCGCCTCGGCCTCCCAAAGTGCTGGGATGACAGGCTGAGCCACGGAGCCCAGCCTGTATTATACTTTTTTATTGATTGATTGATTGATTGAGTTGGAGTCTCCCTCTGTCGCCCAGACTGGAGTGCAGTGGCTGCTTCCAGCCACTGCAGCCTCGACCTGCTGGGCTCCGGCGATCCTTCCACCTCAGCCTTCCGAGTAGCCAGAACTACAGGCGCGTGCTACCATGCCCAGCTAATTTTTGATTTATTGTAGAGGTGAGGTCTCGCCAAGTTGCCCAGGCGGGTCTCAAACCTGCGGGCTTAGGCCATCCACTCACCTCAGCCAAAGCGCGGGATGACAGGCTGAGCCACCGAGCCCGGCTATACTTTCTTATTTAAAATCTTAGACTTGTACAAGGAAAGAAAAAACTCATCAATAATTCTTTATATAACTACATGCCACAGTCATAATAATATTCTTATATAGATTATTTTATTATATTATTCCCTGGATCTACCTATCTTATAATAATCGCTTCCTAGAGGAGAGAAGATAAAGTAGAACAGAGTTCTTTTACTTTTTATTGTATGAGAGGGACCCAAAAAAACCAAAATTATATTTTGGAGGGCAGGCCCTTGTAGTGCAGGCTTCCCCTGCTAGCTACGTATTCTAAGAACCCATTGGCATCAGCATGCCAGCTATTGTTGTTGTGAGAGGCTGAGTTTGTATCAGTGAATTTTTTTTGGAGATTCTTGTAACACATTTCCCATTTCATGATGAATGATTTACAAGTGCACCTGTCCACACTGTGTTGAGTCTTCAGCAGTTTTTGACCAAAACCAGCATGACTCCCAGCCATCCTCCCTGTTCACGTGATCTCACCCCAAGTGACTTTTTTTGTTTCCCCGAATGAAGAAAGTCCTCAAAGGGAAATGTTTTGTTGATGTGAAAGAGGTGAAACAAAAAATGGCAGAATCACCAAAAGGCATCAAAAGTGACAAGTTCAAGAACCGTTCTGAGCAGTGAAGAAAGTGTCTTGAAAGGTGTACTGCATCCTACGGGGAGTACTTTGAAGGCGACCAAAGTTTAAACATGTGAGAATAAATACACATTTTTTTACAAATTGGGGATTTTGGGGTCTCCTCTTGTACATATTTATGAGGTCTTTAAGGAAAATCCCATATTTCTTTTTAAATAAAGCTATTGTTTTTAAAAAAAGGAAAAAGAAGAAATGGAATTATGATATGAAAATAGAACAAGCACTTGGCTGTCAAAAAAGAGTTTAAATAATTAGGCCCAATTGAATTAGTTTTCAAAGTTTTGAAAACCACAAGTGGGTTATACTTTTAGTTATTTTGAGAGACTGTGTACAAAGAGATGGTCCCATAAAATTGAAAACATCTCATTCTTTTCCTACATTCAGTTTCATGAACTGACAGAAGGTAACTTGGTAAAAACATTGTTCTAGGAATAAAAAATCTGTGTGCAGTATTCAGTATCGAGAAAATACCAGTCCATTTGTATTCATTTTGGTTTAGACTCAAGATTTTAAATCAGGTAATTGAGAGTCTAGACTCATGCCCTACATTTTTGATAGCTTATAGACGTGTTCTTCATGATTCTAAATCAATATATTAAAATGATGAGTTAGAATTTCTTAGATCAGGAGGTGGTGTGAACACTGATAGGCAGCCCGGGTTTACTTGTTTATTTTGCCTTTTCTTATTAAACCACTGAACTATTAGATATGATGAATGCCGTAGATATAAATTGATATCAGCAAGGTACTGACTGATTTTTTTGTTTTTATGTGTTCTCATAGACACAGTAAGAATGTGGGCTGGAGATTAGAGCAGTTAAGTGCACTATTTCCACATTGTGGTGAGTAATCGATTAGTGCTGAGCTAGAAGGCAGTCTCTGGAGATGTGCTGAAGGGCTCAGTCCTTAGAACTGGGGTCCCAAATGTGTTTATCTGTGATAGATGGTAATTCAGAAAGTCTGTAGGCCTCAAAATTCCAGGTAGAAAAAACGTCCAGCAAAGTGAATATTCGGAAATATTTCCGCAGCCTGGAAAGTCGTTAGTTTTTCTTTCCTTCTGTGTGTGTGTGTGTGTGTGTGTGTGTGTGTGTGTGTGTGTGTGTTTAGTGATCTCACCTATAACACATACACACATGCAGGTGTAGTAAGAGTGAATTTACTGTTAGTTCGTGTAAAGAAGTCTCAGTGTTTTTGCACATTCCTCTCTAATGTGTTGATAGACTGGCAGTGATCTTGGTTTTATTTTGTGAATTCAACCTAGGGACAAACTTCACCAAAATACCAGTCTTGGAAAATAATATCTTCCTGTGAAAATCAGACTGTGAAGCCTCAAAATACTTAATTAAAATACTTCAACTAAATCCTGCATATTTTGTCAAAATCAATTTATAATTATGGGGGAAATCAGATTAATTTCAACCCAATCAGTAAATTGTCAAGAGGGATTTTTTTTGTTGGTGCCAGTGTAGCTGCTGTTACCAGAAGATATTGACAGAGTAAGAAATGAAGATCAAATTGCAGAAAACTGATTGAATACCAAACTTTTAAAAGACACAGTGTCCATGATATTAAAAATAATTTGCAAACTGAGGAAATAAATAAAAGATGTTCAGAACAGTGTCACCTGTGTCTTGCAGATACATTTTCTGCCTTGTCTCTGAATCCACCTGGATTCAAATCCTGGCTTCGTTCCTCACTGTTTAAGCTCGGGCACATTGCTTTACCTCGTTATGCTTGCTGCTTCATCACATTGGGTTGTGGAGGAACTAAATGAAATTATACCTGTAAAATAATTTTTTAGAACATTATCTGGCACATAACGAATACTTCCCCAAAAACTCAGTAATTCGTGAGTTTCTCCATCACTGTCTCATCTGGCTCTTGTTTGTGCTTCTTTGTCAAGTCAGAAAATACGTAGATGAAAGACTGAGGTGGAAGGATCGCCTGACCCCAGCAGGTCGAGGCTGCGGTGGCTGTGAGTGTGCCACAGCACTCCAGCCTGGTTAACGAGAGGGGGAGACTCCGACTCAAAGACAAATAACATTTTAAAAAAAGATATATAGAGAACAAGCAGTAGAACAGGATTTTCTGAGTTCATAGCTAGGCATTGGTATACTTTGCTCCCATTTTTTCCCCAGCCCCAAGACTTCTTAGCCCCCTCACACATTGGTCACTGTATCTTATCAGGCCCTATTCATTTCTGTAGCCATCACGTGTTCCCTACCCTTCTGCTGGGTTTAAGTCTTCAAAAACCACCTCCTCTGTCTTAAACCCTGAAGAACCTCATGTTCTATCCAGAACCACACATGCTATCTAAACTTTACTGAGGATCACTTAGAGTGTCTATGAAAATTGATGCATTTGGACTTCATCCCTGACTACTAAATTAGAATGAACTTGGCAGAGGCATGAGTTGTCAGAATGTAGTGTAAAACCTCAAGTAGCTTAAACCCTTTAGAATACTTAAAAATGATTCCTTTGGTGTTGATTAATAAAGCAGAATTCAGAATGCCAATACCACGCACTCAAAAGCTTTAAGAATATCAAGTTTAGGAATTTCCATTTTACTGAACACTTAAGAGGGAAATGTACTGGAAGAAATATTGCTTGCAGGTTATTTGTGTTTCTACCACTTTGACCATGTAGAAGAAATATTGCTTGCAGGTTATTTGTGTTTCTACCACTTTGACCAAGAAAGAAACAAGAAACTTTGTTTGTTTTTTAATATGGTATGTAAGACATAACACACCAAAAGGTCATCTCTAGTAATAGTAGAGAACAGAGCTATATTCATAAAACCTCCTTCTCTCAAGTGCTTTCTATGTGAGATTTGACATTAATGCAAATTCTTTGTTATGTGTATGTTAAGTTCTGTGCTTTTCTGGTAAATTTTTATTTTGCATACCTCCTGGTTATTAATAAAAGTCAGTTCTTCCAATTTAACCTCCTCATCGTGACTTACTCCTTTTTCCATAATTTATTTTATAAAGAGCTTCTATATTTAAAAAGCCATCATCTTGCAAAGACATTAATAATCAGATATTTGGGAAATAATACATGAGAAAATACTTAAATTTGGTCCTGAAATTATAAAACAAGGTATGCCATCTTGGCACACTTGATCTTTTTTGTGTTTATATCTCTCTGCCACTTTCGAAGGCCTTATCTTATTTTTGAGACGTTGTTAAGGAAAGAAAGTCACATCTTAATATTTTAGATAAGCGGTTCTCTTAAATTCCTGGTAAGGGGTTGAGGAGCAGAAACTGGAGTCAGCAATCCCTGACGGGCTACCCACACCTGACACCATATGTCCGTAGTGTGAGCAAGAAAATGTAGCACAGCCATTTCAAAGACCATCCATTACTTAATGTGAGATCTCATTATTTTTGGCCACCATTAATACCTTGAATACTTGTCAGACATCTGCCCATTCACTCATTGGCTTAGTCAACTATTCATTTTAAAACAGCTTGTTCCAGGCACTGTTGATCTCACAAGGCAGCATATTTCTGCCCACATTGACCTTAATAGATAAATAATAAGCGGATACATATATAATACTTTATTAAAGATCATAAGGAAATCAAACATGGTGAAGGAGTCAGAAATGCCGTTTAGATAAAGAAGCCAGTGAAGGCCATTCTTGAGGGGTAAGCAGACCACCTAAATGATGCAGAGAAAGAAACTACGCAAAGATGTTTGGGCCAAAGTCTTTCATGAGTAGAAGGCAAACGGAAGAACTCAGCGGTAGGAATGAGCTCGACTCAGTGTCGAGGAGACCACCGTGGCCAGCGCAAGGCAAAGGAATAGGCGTGAAAAGGGGTGAGGCAGGGACCAGATCATGGAAGCCTTTGTAGTCTGTGGTGAGAAGTTCAGATTTTAGAAGGTGTAATCCAGAGAGCAACCATATGCTATTGTTGTGGAAAATTGAGGCTCAGAGGCAGTCAACTTGCCCAGGTTCATGCACCTAGTGTCTTGCATAGGAGTGTTGGAATCCCCTTTTTTTGTCTAATCCAAATCCTATGCTCCTTGTACCATATCAAGTTGCCTTTCATTAACTAGTCTGGTGAATTTGGGTTTGTTGGTTTTTTGTTTTCAAGACAGGGTCTCACTCTGTCACCCAGGCTGGAGTGCAGTTGCACAATCACAGCTCACTGAAACCCAGAAATCCTGGCTTCAGGTGATCCTGAGTTAGCTAGGACTGCAGGTGCAGCCCACCCTCCGATTGATTTTATTTATTTTCGTTTTTGGTAGAGACAGGTCTTGCTATATTACCTAGGCTGGTCTCAAACTCCTGGCCTCAAGCGGTCCTCCTACCACAGTCTCCAAAGCGCTAGGATCACAGGCATGAATCCTCCCTCATGTGGCCTTTTGTTTTTTAGACGTGATCTTCACTTCAGTGGACCCAAATCAAATGCTCTCTATAGTAAAAAAAAGTAGATGGATACATATTTGAAAGGACTTCTATATAAAAAGGAGACAAAGGAAGCTGTGTATATACCATACTATATAATATTGAATACGTACAGTATTATGTTTTGGAATGATAATTTTGAATGCTTTTTTGATGTTTCAACATTTGAAACCCCAAATTAAAGAAGACAGCACATCATTAAAAAGCATACTGATTGAATAGCAATTAGGTACAAAAAAGAAAATACTTAAAACACACCAGGAGTAACCTATTACGTTTTATTCCTTGAACATACTTTATAATAATTTTATATTAAATCCTGTTGATATAAAACAGGATAGTATTGTTAACTCCGCACCATGCTGTTTAAAGAGGAGGGACGTTCATACTTTTATATAAAGTCTGATATACTTAGGTCTGTGAATGAAATGAAAATAGGGCGGTATTCTGAGGAAATAGCCTGTTATAACCTGAATGATAAGCTGACGGTCTAAATAGTTCCAATTACAGGGAAAAGTTATCTGCCTAAAAAGGCCATTAGAGGACATTTAGGGTAAGATGAAAAAATATTCTACTTTGAAGACAGAAAGTGATATTTAGACATTTGGGGATTCTATTCAGAATTTAAATTGCCTATGAAATTTAAATAAATATATTATTTTAAAACATTTCTTTTAAAATGTATATCTAAATCATTCTCTTGTGAAATAAGACATTAATGGTCGTATGTGCCATTTTTGTGGGTGTCTCTTCAGTGTGGTTATCAGGGTGCTTTCCCTCAACTTTACAATTAACATCTAAAATGGAAGCCACACTTTCAAAAAATACATTTGAAGGAAAAAAAAAATTAAACCAAGCAATAGCTATGGCTGAACCTAGGTGGTTTTTATATTTGAATTAAAGTAGAACAATAATTAAAAGACGTTATTCCGGTCGCGGTAGCTCACACCTTTAGTCCCAGCTCTTTGGGAGGCTGAGATGGGAGGATTGAGACCCGAAGTTCAAGACCAGCCTAGGCTACATAGCAAGGGTGAGGCTGAAGGATCATCTGAGCCTGAGAGGTTGAGATTACAGTGAGCTGGGGTCCTGCCACCACTGCCCTCCCGCCTGAGTAACAGAGTGAGACACTGACCAAAAAAAAAAAATTAAACAGATTTTGCTTATTTTTTGCCTAAGAAGAGTTATTAAGGCTCTTGTTCCTTGTGTGTCATATTGTAATTCGCATTTAATGAACATTAAGCATTCCTTTAAAAATCATAAATATGTCCTGAAACAATTCTTCCAGCATTGAATTTTTATTCTCAGCTTAGAATAACACATTACTATAATTTCCCCCAACTTAGGTGTAATTTCAGTAGAGAGGTGATCAAAGCCAAATCACACATAATTTGAATGAAGAGAATGGATACACTCATAATAGTTCATGATTGCAACAATAACCGCTTAACGTGATTATTGAACAGCAAAATGGTCTTGCTCTGATCCTATTTTTCCCCAAATAACAAAGTGATGGTATTTTTGGTAGGGCAGAAATTTACAAAGACCAAATATCTCTGCTATTCATAAGGTGGACTTGTTCCCCTTGAATCCGTTACTTACACATAAAACTGGATACACAATATATATCAGCTACTAACATTTTAGGACCGGGTCCTTTTCTCACTCTTTTTTGTTATTTCAGAACCAAGAACTTTATGTATCATAAGAGAATGAATGATTGAATAAATGAAAGGATAGATGAAATAATGTCACAATTGCTTTAATAGTTCACAGCCACTTGGATAGATTTAGAATCTGTAACATGCAGCAATCTATCACAGAAACAAAGAAGCGAGTACCGCATGTTCTGTCTTTTAAGCTGACCCTGAGCATTTACCATAATGCTATAAGGAAGGGATTGGCAGTAGCTGGAAACTGCCAAGGGAGGAGAGTCACATGACATCAGTAAGGGGACCTGACCTCAAACTAGGTGAAGTGGGGACCAAAGGGAGACCCAGACTTTGCCTGTATGGTGACTGCTCATGTTCCTAATCCTGAATTGTACCCCACATCTTCAAAATAAATATGTTTAAAAATAAGTAAAATTAGTAGTAAAGAAAATACTCATATTGGAAAGCATTAGCTCCTGCCTGAGTAGCATGATGTGAAGTTTATGCTTAAATTAATGTCGTGTTGTTTCTTTAGCTATAGTACCAACCTTGTAGATCAGTAATTAGTCATTTTTTAGAGCATCCCAAATAACCTTTCACTCAAATTATGTAGATTTTTGGTGATATGTGAGAAAAGAAAAAGTTATCCCAAGTTATTTGCAAGCTGTGCGTTCCCACTAATCCATAAGTGACTAGTAATGTCTGAGGTCTTTAAAACGTCCACTCTTATTGAGAATTGTGTGATGTCTTCCTGGCTCGCCTACTTTGATTTTTTTTTTTTTCCCCTCTGTAACTGATTGCCTCTAACACAATGTCTGGTACGCGATATATATTGTCTTTTATTCTTTCAGATTGCTTTTGGGTTTTGTTGTTTTTAGTGATTCTTGCTTTTAAACTATAAAATCCTAAAAGGCATGAACTAGTCAAAATTTTGCATAACCTCCAAACTCCTAGTGTAGTAAATATTGGTTACACGGACTAGAAGATGACTTTTCTTCTGCAGATTTTTTTTCTTTCCTTTTTTTTCTTTTTTGTTTTTTGCCTGAAGGCAGCTACTGCATAGATGGTATTTGGAAGTCCTAAAAGAAATAAGCGTAACACTTCCTAAAAGACTCTAAAATTGTAGATGAATGTTCCTAATGTTTAGTTTTGACTGCCTTATTTGGGACCCTACCTATTAAATTCCAAATTAGTATATGTATACTTAGTACCAGCATTATGAGCTGCATACTCTTGGCGGTTTCATGAACACTAGCTATGGAACAGGTGTTTCTTCCATTATTGCAGGGTCCTTTGGCAGGAAAACTTTAGGGTCTTTACGGACTACACATTTGAACAATCATTCTAGAAAATAGGAAGAATTCATTATCTAAAACTGCTGTTTTTTTGTTATTGTAAAGCATTTTTGGTTTTGGCACTAGGCAGCCTTGTTTCATGGGGATCTGGTTCTTTTCTGCCATATTTATACACAGCCCACTACATTTGCAACTATGCGTTGCTGGCAACATAAACTGCCCCGCCTCTCATTTGTAGCTAAAAGTAAGTGATGTGTCAACGATAAAAACTTGGAATTGTGTGTCTTAAGTAAGTGAACTTCCTTTTATGTTTTTTTGCAGGAAGAAGCACTGCATGGATTTCGAGTGAGTGATTATTTTGACTACATGGAAATTCTGGAGCAGAACTACCGACCAGTGGTGCTGCGAGATATGCACAACACCAAAGTGCAGAGCACATAAGTCAGGAGGTGCAGTGCTTGGATGGACGCTTTGCTTGTTTTCAGAGGCAACAAGGGGACTTGACTGTTTTCTGTCTGTATTTGTAACATCTTGTGCTTTGTGAGTATACACATTGTAAACCAATACTGAGAGGTTTTCAATATAGTAATATATTCAAGTAGGTATTAGCTCAATTTGTGAATTCATTTTTGTGTTTTTAGCTTGTAAGTTTGTTTTAGAATCAGATCTAGCTCACTTACAGTTTTTTGGTTTTGTCTTTTGAGTCAGTATCTCACTCTATCTCCCAGACTGGAGCACAGTGGCATGCTCACAGCCACTGCAGCCTGCTGGGTTCAGGCAATCCTTCTGCCTCAGTTTCCAAGTAGCTGGAACCACAGGCTCATACCACCATGACCACCTAATTTTTTTATTTATTGTAGAGATGAGGTTTCACCAAGTTGCCCAGGCTGGTCTTGAACCCATGTGCTCAGGCAATCCTCTTGCCTCTGCCTCCCAAAGTTCTGGGATGGCAGGCATGAGCCTCCGTGCCCAGCACTTAGCAGTTCTTATTCATGTTTACATCTTCTTCACCAGATGATTAAAATATTTTTTTTCCAGTGAGTTTGGAAAGAAGAAACAAGATTGTAAATAATTATCTGCCTAGTTACAGAGAGTCCATAGAGGCAAGGAAAAGACAAGTTATTTTGTGTGTTCTTACATTTGTGTATAAATAAAGGAAAATAGACAAAAGCACAGCCGCTTATTTTACACGTAGGCGAACAAATGATATTTATCAAGGCAAGTAGTAGGAAAACTTGTCCTGGGATTGTTTTTCTGAGGGCTGCTTTGATACCTATAACAATTTATAGTCTTTTGTTTGAAATGTAGTCTTTACATGGTTCATTTAAAAGATTGATTGGTTATTTCATACTTTTAAGCATTCTACTCTTATTTGTTATGCATTTTCCGTCAGTGATACATTTTGATTTGTAGTGAACTCGAAAACATTATGAGAGAGTGGATTTCAGAATGATTTTAAATGACTAACACTATGTTTTATTTTATTTAAATGGAAGTCTATTCCTCAGTACGATTAATACCATATGTGAGGGTCTAGTTTTTTAATATCATAATTGTCACATTTAACATATGAAAGGTAATATACAAATATATTAAACTTCATTTCCAGTCACCAATTTATTTCACAACTCTTTTTAAATTATAAAAATCATTTTGTCTTCTTTTCTTATATCTAAAATATAAGTCAACCATTAAAACCATTCCATCTCTGACGCTGCTTTTTCAATAAAACACTTCTTTTCAACCAAAAACGGATCGCCCACACGCTCATTTTTTCTTTTACCACGCTGAAACAACTGGTACTACACAGCTTTCAATTTTGTGATATTTAGGCTATTGCAGCATCAACCTTCCAAAATCAAGTTTTATGCTGTAAATGCCAACAGTAGCTTCTCAATAATGGAGTTCCTGAAGGGCACTGTGAAATTGAGAAAGGTAGTTTGAGCAAGTTGATGTGACACATCGCCTGCTTTTGCTCCAGCTGATGGGGATTAAGGGCGAGCGTCCTCTACAACTCAAAGCACCAAGCTTGTCTACTTTAAGACCTAATTTTGAGAAGCTGTTCCATGGAACCTGTAACACATGTTTATGGCTGCATTTCTTCCATTCTGTACTTGAGTTATTGTTATGGGTCCTATGAAATGTGTAGCTTTATTTCTTTGTGTAATCTCTTATGCAGCAGTTGGAAATACAAAGGGAGAAGAACAAACTGTAATTTAATTTTGGGCTATTCATTGGTGCTCGTCATTGGAAACTTAGGTAAGATCTAGATTCTAACCATTATGTTCTGAAAAAAGTGACTTTAGCTTAGAGCCAGAAGACTTTCATTTTCATTTGGTAAATGAGAAATGTCTTGAGAAGAATGACCTAGAAGCTTGTTTGGTGGAAGAAAATAAAAAATATGGCAGTCTGTGTAGCTACCATTAGAGTTATTTTTGCCCTTGTTTTTAAGAGTGTCCTTTAGAACAAGAATGCCCTGTCTTGCCCCTGGTTTTGTTTTTAATTATTTAAAGTATAAGTTCTTAGAACAGACTGTATTTCTAGTTTGTGGAGGAGTAACTGGTACATTCAACAGGATTCAATTATAATAAATTATATTTTATGAGATAATGTAAGCAGATTGGTGAAAAATTTCAGCACTCTTATATTAATCTTTGAATATCTTCTCATAGAATTTCACACTTGTAGTTATGTCTCCTCATGAATTATAGGCATCTAAAGAATCTGCGAAGGTAGTCTAAGCCCCAGAAGTTCACCTCAACTTTCTAACAGGGCTCGGCATAAATTTTTGATCAGTCAATAATGTGGTGCTCTAGTTTGGTTTTCCGATTTCTAGATGTTAAAGAAATGTCTTTGGTCATTCATTAAACAGTCATGTTTTAAGGACTACACATATAATAAAATATTTTTAATATTCAGGATAGGATAAATGAGATACAGCATCTTCACTGAAAGAGTTTGCAGTGTGTGTGGGAAGACCAATAATCCCCAAACCATGGAAATAGAGTGTTAAAGGTGACAGGTAAGAATTGACCTGTGGATGCAGTGACCTCGAAAAGAGCAGTTTCTACAAACTAGTGAGGGTAAAAGTTTGACTGGATTATACCAAGAGGAGAAGTTTTAGCGACTGCTCTTTCTAGCATGTTGCTGCAAACGTTAGGAGAATAGGGGCTGTAGCTAAAGAAAGAATGACACCCAAGCAAGCTTTGCTGTTCTGAGATGGGAAACAACAGGAGCATGTTTGTATTTGGAGGGAAGGGATGCATTCCAGAGGAAAGATTGACACTGGAGAGGAAGAGCTGGAGTGAATGCCACGAATAAATGAGACAGGAATGGAATTTGGTGAATAATTAGCAGAATTAGCCTTTGCTTGGAGCATGGACTCTTCATTCCAAGTATCAGAGGAGGACACACAATAAATGGACCAGACACAGGTTGGGCATTTCTGGAAGCTGTTGTTTTCTCAAGATATAGGAACCAAGGTCATCAGGTAGGAGTTGGGGTGGCAAAAACCTTTGGTGCTTTTTGGAGATGAGAGTATGTGAAACATTTGTCAAGAATGTTAAAGAAATGTCTTTGATGGGAGAGTGAATGAACTGGAAAAACATTGTATAATTGTGATTTAGTGGTCAGGAGAGGAGTTAGCAGAGTTGTATGTTTTTCTCCAGGCACCTTTTACAGTGCGGGGGCAGGCAAGGTAGGTTGAACTGAGTTGAACCAGGGTTTTGGTTTAGCCAAGAGAATGTCCTAAGCAAGGAAGGGCGCAGAGGTGTTGACTGTATATGCAAGGCAATTACTAGAATATAATATTGCAACTGTGGTGTCTAAGCTAGATTAGAAGTGGAGGCGAGAAGGAGGATATGATGCAGTCAGTGAAAGGCAACAGGGTCAGTGGATTGTAGGTGCTTCTGAATTGAAGGTTTCTTTGGTTTGGAGTACTCAAGAGAGAAAAGTGAAATGATTAGACCGGCCGGGCTCAGTGGCTCAGCCTGTAATCCCCCACCTTTGGGAGGCTGAGGTGAGTGGATTGCCTGAGCCCGCGGGTTCGAGACCCACCTGGGCAACTTGGCGAGACCTCATCTCTACAGTAAATAAATGAGGTGGGCGTGGTAGCACATTGTAGTTCCAGCTACTTGGAAGACTGAGGCGGAAGGATCGCCGGAGCCCAGCAGGTTGAGGCTGCAGTGGCCAGGAGTGGCCACTGCACTCCAGTTTGGGTGACAGAGTGAAACTCCAACTCAAAAAGAAAAGAAATGATTAGACCTACCAGTTGTTAAGTGAAATGCTTAAAATTGAGGAGGAGTTGAATGTGAGAGTGAATTACTAGGGGAAAAAGAGAGGCGACATTACTGCAGGAAAGGAAGTCAAGGAGCTGGGATTTCAGTTTGGAAAGAATCATTTTTTTTTTTTATTGAAGTTACCAAAAATTTGACAAGGAAGTGTTTTGTATACCTTGAAAAAGAACCCAAAGCTAAAATCTTCAACGATTAATCTAGAATGAAAAAATTGACAAGAGGATATCTAAGATACAAAAATAGATGAAAATCAAAGACAGTGGTACAGTTGTTATTTTTCACATAATATCTGATTTGTTTAATGGTACAGTCTTTATTTTCATACTGTGTCTAATGTGTTAATAAAACATCTAATTTCTTTGAGACTTTTAGCTGAGTAAGCATTTTTTTATACAAAAAGCACAAACCATAGAAGGAAAAAATGATACATTTTTATACACTTCTTCAAAATTTAAAAAGAAAAAAAAGCTCTTCAAAACACACTTTCAAGCCAGGCATAGTAGCTTACACCTATAATCCCAGTACTCTGGAAGGCTGAAGTGAAAGGATCACTTGAACTCAGGGGTTCAAGACCAATCTAGACAATATAGTGAAACCTGGTCTCTACAAGAAATTAAAAATATTTAGTTGAGCATGGTGGCACATGCCTGTAGTCCTAGCTACTCAGGAGGCTGAGGCTAGAGGATCACATGAGCCCAGGAGTTCAAGGCTGTGGTGAGCCACGATTGTGCCGCTGCACTCCAGGCTGAGGTTATAGAGTGAGATCCTCTTGAAACTTGAAAAACAAAACAGCCAAAAAAAAGCACTTCCAAATAAATGAAAAAATAAGCCACAGTAGAATAGATTTGCTAATCATATCTGACAAAGGACCTTATATTCAGGTTATATAAAACTTCTAACTACTCAATAATACAGTGAACAAATCAATGATAAAATGGGCAAAATATTTGAACAGACCAACCAAGAAAATATACACAGTTGACAAGTACAGAAAAAGATGCTTATCCCCATTATTTTAGAGAAATGCAAATTAAAACCACAGGGAGATAATCACGACATATTCACTAAAATGTCTAAAACTAAAGCATGTACCATGAAGCAAAACAAAAACCTGGTTGCAAGGGTTAGCAAGGAAGTGGAGCAACTGGAACCCACCGTCTCTTGTAGGAATGGAAAGTACAGTGGACATTTGGGAGTTTGGGTTTTGTTTTGTTTTTCAGTTAAGCTTGCACATGACACACTCCAGGACTCAGATGGGACTCAGGAATACCCTATTCTAGGTGTTTCCTCAAAAGAAAATATATGTCCATACAGAGAATTGAAGATGAATGATATTTATGACTTTATTCATAATAGCCTCAGACTGGAAAGGAATCCACATTTCTTTCAACTGAATAAAGGATGAAAGAATTGTGGTTCAGCTATATAAAATGGACTTGAATTCAGCAATAAAAAGCAGCCTGCTTGTTGGTGCACACAAAATCATGTGTGACTCTGAAAAGCATCATGGCCAGACAATAAAAAGAGCACATGATGATTCCATATATATGCAATTCTAGAAAAGGCAAATGTATAGGGACAGAAAGAGTATTAAGTAGTTTCCAGGGGCTGTGAAGTGAAATCGAATAGAACCAGAGGGGACTTCTATATCGTGATTGTAGTGATGGCTCCGTGACTGTATACATTTTTTAAAAGACTTGGAAATGTATCTTAAAATGGATGGATTTTATTATATATAAATTCCACCTTGGTAAAGCTGACTTTATCAAAACAAGGATAGATACTACAAAGAAAAATTGACCATTCATCCTATTGAAAGAATTTTAACATGAGCACATATGTTAACTGTCGTTTTCTCAAGGATGTTGTAGTCAGCTAAATCTCTTCAGTTCCTATGTTGGTGAGAGTTTTTATGAGAAGTAGGTTTTGTCTTGGAAAGCAATTTATTCAGTGCTTTCTATTAAAATGATCATAGGAGTTTTTCCTTTCTTTCATATTAATATGTTGACATAATTGATTTTTGAATGTTCCACCAACCTTGCATTCCTGAGATAAACTCTATTTGGTCATAATATTTTATCGTTTTTACTTTTTTCAGATTTGGTTTGTAAACTTTCGTAAATAATTTTTATATCTATGCATATGAGGGATATTTATCTGTAGTTTTATTTGATTTTGATATCATGGTATTGCTGGCTTTATAAAATGAGTTGGGAACTGTTTCCTCACCTATTTTCTAGAAGAGTTTGTTCATAAATCATATAATTTTTTCCCCTAAATGTTTCATAGAATTCCCTAGTAAAGCCTAGAGTTTTCTTTGTTATAAGGGTAACTAAAAATTAAATTCATTTAGTAGCTATGTGTCTGCTTAAACCATCTGTTGCTTCTTTAATGAGCACCGGTAGTTTGTTTCTTTGAAGGACTTTTTTCACTTTGTCTGAATTGTCAAATTTATTGGCATCAAGTTATTCATAGATGTCCCCTATTATCCTTTTTAATATGTGTATAATTTGTATTGATGTCACTGTTCTCAATCTTGATATTTGTAATCTGTATCTTCTCTTTTTTCCTGAGTAGTTTGGCTAGAAGTTTATGAATTTTATAAATGTTTTCAGACAGTTGACTGTTAGTTTCATCAGTTTCTCCTTCTGTTGTTGTTCTCTGTTCTATTGATTTTCATTCTGATCTTTATTATTTCCTCTTTCTACTAATAGTCTTATTTGCTCCTCTTTTTCTAGCTTCTTAAAGTCTTTTATTTGAGATCCTTCTTTTTTTCCTGCTGTAGGTCTTTAGGTTTATAAATTCCCCATTAGTACTGCTTTGGGTGCATCTACAAGTTTTGATATGTATCTTATTTTCATTTGGTTAAAAATACTTCTTTGTTTACTTTTTGTTATTTTATTTAAACTATGAGTCATTCATAAGTATGTGATTTCATTTCCTAACATTTGGGGATTTCCCAGATATAATTTTGTCATTTCTAGTATAATCACATTATGGTCAGAACACTCTTGATATGATTTTAGTCCTTTTTAAATTACTGGAAGTTGTTTTATGTTACAAAATATTATCTATGTTGGTGAATGTTTCATGTACACTTAAACTAAATAGATATATCCTCTTGTTTTTTCATAAAGTGGTTTATAAATCTTAAGTAGATCAAATTGGTTCATATTTTTGTTGAAGTCTTTTTACATTTTACTAGACTTTCTAGCTACTTGTTTTATTAATTATTGAGAGAGTAATGTTGAAATTAAATTTAATTGTGAATTTGTTTTTCCTTTCAGTTCTATCCATTTTGGCTTTATAGATTTTTGAAGCTCAATTATCAGAGAGATAGCCTTTTATGATTATTTCATCTTGGTGAATTGACTGTTTTATCCTTATGAAATGACTATCTTTATTCCTAGGAATATTATTTGCTCTGAGGTTTTCTGTACTATTTCTAACCCACTCCAGGTTTCTGGGAATTTTTGTTGTTGGGACAGTTGTGGTGGTTGTTTGTTTTTGGCTTTTGGGGGGCAGGTAGGATTTGCATGGTCTTTTTCTATTGATTTACTTTTAATCTTTCTGTGTCTTTGAAGTGTTTTTATTGTAGGCAGCCTAGAGTTGGGTCTAACGTTTCCCACACCACCAAATATGGTATATCTTGCCTTCTAATTGGCATGTTTAGATAATTTACATTTTGTGTGGTTATTGATGTGTTTGAGCTTACATTGACATTTATCATATATGTATTTGTTTTCTATTTCCCCAACTGTTTTTTTTTTTTTTGGCCTTCTATTGGATTAATTGAATATCTTAGTTGATTTATATTATGTCTTCTGTTGCTTTAGTAGCTATATTTATTTTTCCTTTATTTTAGTGTTGCCTTCAGGCATATAGTATGAATGTATCGTTATTACAGTCAAGTAGTATCGCACCACTTTACATTTAGTAAAAGAACCTTACAACCATGAAAAGCCAACACGTTACTGGGTCATTCTAATCCATAAAATTCTCTCCTTCCTCTTAAAGTACAAGAGGTTTCTTAATCATTCACTGGTAAATAACTCTGCATCCTATGATATTTCTTATATTATTATTGTGAGCTGTTTTTTAACTCTTATTATTGTTTAATGCTACTATAATTATTCAACAAGTGTGTCGTCAGTAAACATTTTTCTTTTGGAAATGTCGTATACAAAAATTAAGTATAAGAAGCTTGAGAAGAGAGGCAAAATCATTTAATTCCCATCCCCTGGAAACTCTAGTCTAGTGCTAGGCATAAAGCAGAATCAGACTGTTTACTGAATGAAATGTCAAAGTTGTTTTGAATGATCATAGATACAGTTGGAGCAGAGGTTGAGATGTGAAGTCAGATTTTTCTCTCAGCTCCCTTAGGAGGAAACGACCTATGTACAAATATTTTTCTGCTCACTGTTTCCTGTATTTTTAATAGAAATAATAAAGTCTACTATATTATATTTAGAAAATCTTTTAACTAAAATGTGTATGTGAAAGAATTTTTCTTCTTTGGAAATGTTTGTGCATAGTATGTGTGTACTATTGCACGTGGGTATTATTTTGACTATGACCTGCATCTGATAGGCTGAGTGACCTACCTTGGTAACCTAATCATGATCTGGACACCAGTCTACAACTTTTCAAAATGCAGCTATTTGTGGAAATATGTGCCATCTTAAACTTACAAAAATGGAGAGGGATTAATTTGGTGTTTGAATCACATAGTCTCTTTCTGGAAACCATCAGCAAGAGACAGTTAATATGTCCCAAATGATGTAGTTGTGAAGGCAGAAGACTTGAAAATCTACCATGTCAAGATTTATCCTAGCACATGATGCTGAATATTTCTGAATTTGTTCTTGCTAAACCTGGCCCGTTCCTTTATTATGTATGATAGTTTGGACATGATTGACAAACTACAGCCTGCTAGTTAAATCCAGCCCACTGCCTGTTTTTGTAAATATGAATATTATTGGAGCATCGTGTCCATTTGTTTGTGTATTGTCTCTGACTGCTTTTGTGCAGCAATGGTGTAGCTGTGGTGAGACTGTGTGGCTTCCAAAGCTCAAAATATGTGTTATGTGGCCCTTTCCAGGAAGTTCGCCAACATCTGGTTTAAAATACTAATTATACAGCCGGGCTCGGTGGCTCAGCCTGTCATCCCGCGCCTTTGGGAGGCTGAGGTGAGTGGATGGCCTGAGCCCGTGGCTTCGAGACCCGCCTGGGCAGCGAGACCTCCTCTCTACAATCAATCAAAAATCAGCCGGGCGTGGGAGCGCGCGCCTGTCATTCCGGCTCCTCGGAAGGCGGAGGCGGCGGGATCGCCGGAGCCCGGCGGGTCGAGGCTGCGGGGGCCGGGAGCGGCCCCTGCGCTCCAGTCTGGGCGACAGAGGGAGACTCCGACTCAAAAAACAAAAAAAAAAAAAGAATCCTAATTATACATATAACATATGAATCCAGACCCACTTTAGGTAGATGAAGATTGTTAGAGATACAGGGGACTCCAGAGGACATCTAATTCTCCAACGGTGAAAATATGGCTTGGAACGTGAAGACAGCGGCCCCAGGTCACACAGAAGGGAAGTCTAGCTCAGTGGGTCAGTGGCGAGCTCCAGAGTCGGAGTGCCTGAATTTGGGTCCCGGCTTGCCATCGTCGAGTAGGCGCCTCTGTGTCTCGTTTTCTTGTTAGCAAAATGAGCATAAGAGTAGTACGTCCCTCAGTGGGTTGGGATATAATGCACGTGTCCAACAACTTCTTTAGCGCTCTGTCAGTCACTGCTGGTGTTGGCTGTTGTGTGGCTGGTTGGTGGTAACATAGCCTGGAATCCAGCTCTTCTGACATCAAGTTCAGTCTTCTTTCAACGCTATCGTTTTTATTTATTTATTTTTTGAGTTGGAGTCTCACTTCATTGCCCAGGCTGCAGTGCAGGGGCACACTCAGGGCCACCCCAGCCTCAGCCTGCTGGGCTCCGGGATCCTTCCGCCTCAGCCTTCCAAGTAGCCAGAACTACAGGCACACGCTCCCACACCTGGCTAGTTGTTTGGTTTTTATTGTAGAGATGAGGTCTCACCGAGTTGTCCACACTGTTCTTAAACCTTAACTCAGGCAATCCTCTCGCCTCGGCCTCCCAAAGTGCTGGATGACAGGTGTGAGCCACCGCACCCGGCCTCAGCTCTTACTCTTTACTCACTCATTTAGTCACTCTACATACCTTCGTCAGATTCCCACTGTGGATCAGGTGCTATTAGATCCGGTTCAGATCTGTACTCTCGTTCAGACTTTTCCAGGCATAACAGATAATATTTTTCTATTATCTTCCTTACTCGTTATAAAATGGCAGAAAATAAATGCAGGTTGTGTACAATTAAAGGTTGGATGTACATTTTTGTGGTTTATGCAATTCACCCATGTTTCCTTTCTGTTTTGAAAGGCTAATTTGGTATATTCTAGGTCTAGCTATGTAGACCAGATCAATGTATAATAGATTAGCAATGTATTGTTGAATCGTTTTCTATTCTCTACTGATAAAAAATATTTTCTTTTATACGACATACAATTTTACTATTATGTTCTTTGTAGTAAAATTGTTTTACCTACTTTCTTGCATAACATAAAGGGAAAGAGTTCTTACTTTTAAGAAGGTGCCAATGTATTTACTTCTCTGAGGAGTTTAAGCAGGGTCAGGGGAGTTCGCCTCACATAAACCCTAAATTTTCAGTGCTAGCGATATTTTAGTGTTTAAAATCAGTGAACTTCTTTGGCATGTTTCCCACTCTCTGTTGGCAACAGGCCACCACGGAGCTAAGCGCCATGGAAATAATTGGACTGTCATGTTTGCTAATAGAGTGCATTTGAGATACATTGGGGGAGACAGTTATTAAACTGTTAGTTGTTAAAGTTTGATAGTCTAGTCTAGGATTTAAACATTGATCTACTATCATCAGAATATGTGTCAACTGTTCTTTATTGAATAACACCTTTATACTTAACCCCTTTCTAAAATGCCAAAGTTCATCTTTCTAGAACATCTTTAAAATACAGTCCTTTCTCATACCACATCAAATACAATTGACTACAGTTTCAGTGGAAATAATTAGATAATAAAAACTGAGGTGCTTTCTTGATCAAATTATTTCCATAACTGCCTACATTTCCCTTTTAATTTTTCTCATTAAATTTTCAAATGAATAGTTTGCTTTCTAACATGGAATCATCTTGAGTTGAAAAATTCTTGATTAAAATAGATGCTGGGCACGAGAGAGACCGACAAATGTTCACGAACGAGTTTCCTCTTCCCAGGCTAAGTATATTGCAGTGTCTTTCATCAGCTTGATCAGTGTTAGGTGATCAGACCACAACATAAAGAGCAGGGTTGCTTTCTTTATGAGTTCTCTTCTTTGCTGGTTACCCTTGGAACCTGGATCCTTGAATTTGTGAAGAGCAAAGCCTCTCTACCAACCGACGTTGGACTGTGGAGAAGGAAGAAAAGTGTTTGAAATAGTATAGTTGTTTATTTTATCTAAGCATTAACACTCTGTCACCATCTTTGATTTCCCATTTCTGCCCCCTTGTCTAAATAGTCTTTGATATGCCTAGATAGACATGTTATTAATTTTATAGTGTCTTATAAGATTTCATATGGAGAGTCTAAGAGTTCATGAATGAGGAAGGCCATCTAACACAAATTCAGTTTAAAAGTTTCATCGATTTTTTTTGCCCATAGCAAACAGTTTTGGACATGGCAGATACCATTTCAATTAGCAGTCACATGTACGATCAAAAAAGCCTTGTTTCTGTAGATGAAGGCTGAAACAGTTGAAGATTGCCACTAGGGTATCTATCTCATCAATGACCTCAAATTTGATGACAGTTTGAATATTCTCTATGATAAATTTTAACATGTATATTGCATTCCTACTTTTTTCATTTTGATACGTAATCTCATTTGTGCACTGACAAGTCTACCCAAGCTTTTGCATATGATGAATGTAGACTTACTGCTAACTGGAAATTTAATGGGAATAAGAAAATGCACTTTAGTCTGCAAATGGAAGGAGTATTTCAGTTGGGCTAAGAATTGGCAGGAAGACACCTCTTACTTGTATACCCACATACATGAAGATAAGTTTAGATTAAGTTCCTGATTTATTTAGCCAAGGATGTGGAAATTTATCAAGATTGAGGAGCAGATGCAGCATATGTAATGTAGAGTCTCTTAGCCCCCAAGTCAGTATCGATGCAATCTAAATTGCCAGTGACTCCTCAAAGTGTGGTCTAAGATTTAAAAACTCAATTTTTTTTGCTATCATTTATTTGAGGCTTAGACTATTATTATTTTTATTGTTATTTTTATTTTAAAGATGTGTACGATTTAGGTTTGGGTATATAAGTGGTCATCATGCAGGTAAAGTTTAGGTACCCTTACTGACGTTATCAAGTGTCCCACTACTGCCAATTCCTTTCTTATAGAATTATGACAAATGTTCAGGGTCCACTTATGCGCAAGTACATGTAGTACTCAAGTCTTTGTTTCTGTGATAAATCACTGAGTATCATAGACTCCAGATCCATCTAAGTTGTTGCAAAGTCCATAATTTTGTTTTTCTTTGTAGCTACATAATCCATCATGTGTATATACCACATTTTCTTTATCCAGTACCCTTTTGATGGACAGCATGATTGGTTCCATGTTTTTGCTCTTGTGAATAATGCAGTAAGTATCATGTGCAGGTATCTTTTTTTATAGAGATATAGAGATACAGAGTTCCTGCGGGTATATTCCTTCAAGGGGGGATTACTGAATCATATTGAAGGTCGACTTTTTGATCTTTTAGATATTGCCACACTGTTTTCCACAGAAGTTGTACATGCCTACACTCCCCCCAATTCCTCTCCAGTATCTGTATTTTTGAGTTATTGATAATGGCCATGTTGGCTGGAGTTATGTGGTGTCTCAGTGTGCGTTTAAATTGCATTTCTCTGATGATTAGTGAGGCTGAGCATTTTTTCACATATCTGTTGACTGTTCGTATGTCTTCTTATGAGAAGTGTCTATACATGTGTTTTGCCCACTTTTTAATAGGGTTTTTTTGTTTTTCCCCTTTTGGGATATTTGAGTTTCATGTAGATCCTGGATGTTAGGTCTTTGTCAGATTTATAGTTGGCAAATATTTTTTCCCCATTCTATGGACTGTCTTCCCACTCTCTTGATGGTTTCTTTTGCTTTGCAGACAAGCTTTTCAGTTTGAGGTGGTCCCACTTGTCTATCTTATTTCTTATGGCATGAACATCTGGGGTTTTGATCAGGAATTGGTTGCCTATTCCAATTTCCATAGAGCGTTTCCTACATTTTCTTCTAGGAGTCTTACAGTTTGAGGTTTTACATTTAGGTCTTTAATCCATTTAGACTTTATTGTTGTGTATGGTGATAGGAAGGGGCCCTGTTTCAATCTCCTGCATGTGGTCAGCCAGTTTTCCCAGCAACATTTATTGATTTTTTTTTTTTTTTGAGTTGGAGTCTCACTCTGTGGCCCAGACTGAAGTGCAGTGGCCGCTCCCATCCACCGCAGCCTCGACCCCCTGGGCTCCAGCGATCCTTCCGCCTCCGCCTTCCGAGTAGCCAGAACTACAGGCGCGCGCTACCACTCCCGGCCCATTTTGTGATTTATTGTAGAGATGAGGTCTCACTAAGTTGCCCAGGTGGGTCTCGAACCCGCGGGCTCAGGCAATCCACTCACCTCAGCCTCCCAAGGTGCGGGATTACAGGCTAAGCCACTGAGCCCGGCTAACATTTATTGAATAAGTTCTCCTCTCCCCAGTGGTTGTTGGTGGAGGCTTTGTCAAAGATGAGTTGGTTGAGAAATTGAGGTTTGCTTCCAGAATCTCTATACTGTTCCATTGGTCTATATACCTGTTCCTGTACCAATACCGGGTTGTTTTGATTATTGTAGCTTTATAGTAGGGCTTAAAGGCTGGAAACGTGATACCTCCTGCTTTGTTTCTTTTCCTAAGGATTGTTTTGTCTATCATGGTTTTTTATGTTTCCATATGAATTTCTGTATTGTTTCCATGTCTGAGAATAATGATGTTGGTAATTTAATGGGTATATTACATTAAATCTGTAGATTGCCTTTAGTAGGATGAACATCTTAACAATGTTAATTCTTCCAATCCATAAGCATGGAAAATTTTTCCATTTGTTCGTGTCAGCTTTGATTTCTTTATACAGTGTTTTGTAGTTTTCATTTTAAAGGTCTTTCACATTTCTGGTTAGGAAGATGCGATTGTATTTCGTTTTTTGTGGCTATTGTGAATGGGATTGTGCTTTTTATTTGGTTCTCTGTTTACTGTTGGTATATAAGAATGCAACTGTCTTTTGCACATTTATTTTATACTCTGAGACTTTGCCAAAGTCCTTCATCAGTTTTTGACAGATTCTCTTGGCTTTTCAAGGTATAGGATCATGCTGTCCACAAAGAGGGATAACTTAACTTCCTCCTTTCCTATTTGGATATCCTTTCTTTCCTTCTCTTGTCTGATTGCTCTTAGCTAGGACTTCCAACACTATGTTGAATAGGAAGAGTGAGAGTGGGCAGCCTTGTCTTGTTCCAGTTTTCAGGGGAAATGGTTCCAGTTTCTGCCCATTAGCAGTATGATGGCTGTGGGTTTAGCATGATATGTTCCCTTACACCTAGGTTTTCAAGGGTTTTTAATCTAGAATGGATGCTGGATTTTGTGAACGTGTTTTTTGCATCTAATGGTATAATCACATGGTTCTTGTTTTTACATTTCTTGATGTATTTAATTATATTTATGGTCTTGCAGGTGTTAAACCAACCCTGCATCCTGGGGATTAAACCTACTTGGTCAAGGTGAATGATTTTTGATCTGATTTGCTAGATCTTGTTGAGAATTTTGCATCTGTGTTCATCAGGGATATTGGCCTGTACTTCTTTCTTTTTTAGGTCTTTGCCTAGTTTAGGCATTGGTGTGAGGTTAACTTAGTACAATGATTTGGTGAGACATCTGTCTTTCTCAGTTGCCTGGAATACTTTCAATAGGATTGGGATCAGCTCCTTCTTGTATGTGTTGTAGAATTTCACTGGAAAGCCTTCTGGTCCAAGGCTTTTTTTTTTTTTTTTTTTTTTTTTTTGTAGGTAGTTTTCTTATAATAAAGTCAGCTTCCTGGGTTGTTTGGTCTATATACAGTCTTTATTTCTTCTTGTTTCAACCTTGGGAGGTTGTGTGATACAGAAAGTCTTCCATTTCATTTAGGTGTTTGAATTTGTTTCCATACAGGTGTGCATAATAATCTCTGATAATCATTTGTATTTCTTTGGGGTAAGTTGTGACTTGATCTTTTGCATTTCTGATTTTTTTTTATTTGGGCTTTTTGTCTCTTTTTCTTAGTCACTCTGACGAGGGGTTCATCAATCTTGGTTATCCTTTCAAAGAACTAGCTTTTTGTTTCATTGTGTGTGTTTTTTTTTTCTAGAATTTTTGTCTTCTATGTCTTGTATTTGGGCTTTTACTTTAGATGTGTATCCTTCTGCTGAAGTTAGGCTTTTTGTGGTCTTGCCTTTCCAACTTTCTTAGGTTATTTGTTAGGCTGTTGACTTGTGATCTTTCTATTTTGTTGATGTGTGTTTATAGAGATATAAATTCCCCCCTTAGTACTGATTTCATGGCATCCCAGAGGTTTTGCTAAGATATGTCTTTGTTTTCATTTGTTTCCAAGAATCTTTTAACTTGTATGTTGTCCCAGGAGTTGTTCAGTATTGTGCTATTTAGTGTCTATATCTTTGTGTGTTTGGGGGCGATTTTGTTGATGGTGATATATTTTTATTCCACTGTGGTCTGAGAAGGTGTATGGCAGTATTTTGATCTTATGAAATCTGTTTATGCTTGATGTGTATGGCTAAGGATGTGGTCAATCTAGTAGTATGTTCCATGTGGTGATGAGTAGAACGTATATTCCATGTTTGTTGGGTGGAATGTTCTGTAGCTGTCTGCTAAGTCCATTTGGTTAAATGTCAAATTAAGGTTCCAGATCGTCTTGTTGATTTTTTGCCTCAATGATCTATCTAGGGTTGTTAGTGGGATATTTAAGTTTCCAACTATGATACTTTTAGAGTCAATATCTTTTAAAAATTTATTTAGTAGCTGTTTTATAAAACTGGTGCTCCTGTGTTGGGTGTATATATGTTTAGGATGGATATGTCTTGTTGATGGATTGAGCCTTTTATCATTATGTATTGTCCTTCTACATCTTTTTAAATTTTTGATAGTTTTTGTCTGATATTAAGATCACAACTCCTGCCTTCTTTTGCTTTCTGTTTGCCTGAAAATGTGTTTTCCATCCTCTAACTTTGAGTCTGGGAGTCCTTTTTATAGAGATGTATTTCTGGGAGGCAGCAAATTTGGGGGTCATTTTTTTTTTAATCCAGTTTTCCATTCTATGCCTTTTCAGTGGTGCATTCAGTCCACTCATGTTCAGGTTGATTACTGAGAATTTATCCCTGTCATGAGGCTCTTATAGGGCTTGTTGTTGTTGTTGTTATTGTTGTTGTTGTTGCTGCTGTGTGTTTGCTGGTTGGTTGGTTTTCTTTTGATTTTTGGGTTGATACATTTGTATGTGTGTTCAACTATGCTTGCTGTTTTGAGTCTTTGTTTTCCTGCGTTCTTGGGAAGAGTGTGGTCATTCTTTCTTTCTGTCTTCTGTGTTTCTTTCTGTCTTCTTAATACCCAGTGAGCTGGTTGGGAGACAACATAAACTCTTGGGGATTGAACGTCTGGGAAGGATCTTAATTCTCCATCACTGATGAAGCTTAGCTTAGATGGGTAGGAAATTCTTGCTTGGAATTGTTTATCCTTGAGAACTTTGAAGATTGGACACTAGTCTCTTCTAGCCTGTAGTGTTTCTGTAGATGAGTCTGCTGCTATTCGAATAGTCTTCCCTGGTAGGTAATCTGAACTTTTCTCTCTTGCTGCCTTTGTGATTTTTTTCTTTTATACTTACTTGGTATAAGTAAATTACTATATGTCTATGGGGTGTAGGTCTTTGAGCTCTGAGGTTCTGTCTTCTGCTTGTTTAATTTGCTTTCCATGCTTGTCAGTTTATTTCATTTACTGTATTCTTTATTGCTGTCATCTCAGTTTTTCAATTCTTTTATGCTTTAATCTTGTCTTTTTTTATTTCTGTTTATCCTTTCCATCAATGCTTTGATACCCGGACTTGTGGTTTGAGACCAGTCATTCTGGGGGCTCTTGTTTGATTTCTGAATTCTGGATTCTCAAGGACTGTATTTCCAGGGGATCTGGAGGGTACCTGTGTTCTTCCATTACTTCTTCTTCATCTGTGATGCCCCCACCCCCTGCTCCAACCTCCTTTAATTCTTTTGCTCAGTGATGGGGAGATAGCTTTCAATTCTCTTTGCCCAATCCCCTAGTCTTCCTTATGTAGATCCTCTGGATTTGTTCATTTTGAAGCCAGGCTTGGGTTGGGGGCTGTGCTGTCCTTTTGCCGTTTTCAGATTTGATTAAGCTGCAATGGAGGGAGCTATGGTTCAGACTCTCTCTGCAGATTACAGTATCCCCTGACTGGTGAGTGGGACCCCTGGAGCCCTCTTCCCACCACCTTATAATCTGCCCGTGTGGTGGGAGCGTATATATGTCCCCTGAAACCAAAATGAGATAAGTAAAAGAATGGAGAAAGGAAGGAGGAAGACGAAAGGAAGATGAAACAAGAAAAAGTAGGAAAACAGGCATACAGACGAACAGATAAGCAAAGAAAACAAACATACAAAAAAAACCTCAGTGATGCACTTACCTTAAAAAATACCCATATGCAAACAGAAAAACAAAAACAAAAACGGATGGAAAAGAGGGTGCCAATTAAGTCAGAATATATAGGAATAGATGTTTGGAAAGAGTGGCCAAAAAAAAGAGAGATTTCCCTCTTGTGGCCATTTCTGGAACTTCAGGTCCTGTTCCTTTTCTTTTTTTTCTTTTTTTCTTTTTTAATTTACTGTGGGTCCCAAGCTCCACTACTGCTTTTAGCTGGTGCTGTGGGAGGCAGCAGGTTCCACTCTCCAGCCCAGACCAGTCGGGTTGCTCTCAATGTGGGTCAGATGCCCCATAGACTGCTTGGGGAGGAGGGTGAATCAGATCTGGATTCACCCCAGTTCATCCACTGCTGCTGCTGCTGTCAGGTCTCCCACTTGGGTCTCACGTATACACTCCTGGTCCAGCATGGGGGTGAGGCATCTGTCTCTCCAGTATCTGCTCCTGAAGTTGCCACTCTGGGCCAGCGATGGTCGATTCCAGAGGGGTAAGGGGATCATCCTTTGGTCTCACGGGTGGAGGCTGATCAGAGTGGGGTGGGCCAAAGCAGGTCTCTGCCTGGTCCCAGGACAGAGGAAAGGGTGGCGGTTCAGGTCCTCCTCTTCAGCAGTGGCTCCAGCTTTCCTCCCCATGCCTTCTCGCCTTCTTTATGGTTCCTGCTGCCTGTACCTGGCTCGCTGCTGCAAGTGATGTTGTGAGCCAGGTGCCAGGTGCTGAGGAGCAGCTGATCTCTGCTGCCTTCTCCCGAGAGACGCCCTGAGAATGGCAGACGATTCTGTGTGCCAGGGACACGGATTTCAGAGCAGTGGCAGGTTGCTCTGGAGGGGAGCCCTGGGTGTTGATCCCTGGTCTCTCCTCAGACAGACATTCACTCACCCCCCTGTGCCACCGTGGACACAGACTCGTCCTCGTGGACACTTGCCCATGCAGAGACTCTCACAGTCTCATCAGTTCCATCACCATCTTGAGGCTTAGACAATTATTCAGGGTTGGCTCAAACCCCTCGTGTTTTTCTGGCAAAAGAAATGCTGATGAACTGTGGTCTTTGCTGCTCCTTGACCTAGACTCTATATCACTGAGGCTACTGCATCCCTACCCTGGGAAGAGAGCTAGATTAGGACTCAGGCATGCTTGAGCAGTGCCTCAGCCACGAGCTCGGCAAGATTTCAGAAAGCCCAACCTTCCTCAGAGAGACAAACACAAAGGGACAAAGCAGAAGTGATAGGTCCTGAGTACACAGAATTGCCTGATAGAGCAACAGTGCAAAGACATCTACTCCGAACCTTTGTGTAGTGGTTTATTTTCAAAGTGTTTGCATGTACATTTTGTCTTCACAGTAATTTCCCCAAATTTCTTAACGTTTAGACCTTTCTTTTTGATATTTCTCATGCACTGAAACTTAATCTTTATATTTGGAAAAAAAAAATTATGACCATACTGTATAGATAATTTAAAATGTCTTGTTTATTTTGAAGTATAAGCAGTGATCAATATTTAAACTCAGAAATATGCTGTACATAGAAATTGCATACCTTTACCTTCCATCTTATAGAATCCCATGTTAACAAAACAAATTCCAATCTGTCAGCAGGTATTTAAAAGTCTACTCTGTTCAGACATTAAATATAAGATGATCTCTGCCTTCAAGGCGTGTATAATATGCTTCAGGGTGACACAACATGTGCAACGAAAAAGACAAGGGTACAATTTTATATTAAAATTTAGGGGAAACCTTGAGAACAATACTTTTATGTATGGTTGGCAGAGAAGCAAAGTGCCGGCAAACGGTCTGTCAGTATCAAAGTATCAAGGGTCATTGGTAACGGGAAGATTCAGGGGAAGGAGAGATTACCTGGAGCTGGGTGATCATGGGAGAAACAGCATTTTAATGGGCTCAGCCAGAAGGATAGAAAGAAAGCCACACAGCAAGAAGCACCCAGGATGGGTGCACACTGAGAGCAGCTTGAAGAGAGGGAGACTGCAGAAGGAGCCATGAGAGAGTCTGAGTAACGTCCCGTGGCTAGAATGGAGGTTTCAGTAAAAAAGTACTCGCAGACAAGCCCGACTGGCCAAGCAATTCAGACTTTATCCTGCAGGTTGGAAGCCATCACTGAAGATTTTTCAGCAGAAGAGGCACATGCTGCAGTCATTCATATTGAAACTTAAAACTAGCATCTCTGAATATCCCAGTAACGAAGTTTAGACCTAACTTGATTTAATTAATTCCTCTGTTTAAAGGATTCCGGGTTTACCAGTCACTTTTTATTTTTTCCACGAATGTTATTAATGAAATGCATTTATTATTAGTGAAATGCCATGCTCAAGAGCAATTTCTTTGAAGCCAACTTTATCATGTTACCATATACTTCATGCTGTTTACCAATGAAACGCCTTTCCGGAACTTTTCAAGCTGTGGTTTATGCTCATTTGGAACATTCTTTAACATCGCCCCTGAAATGGTGTTTGAAGTGCGGTTCTATAAAGACGCAAAGGTGAAGAGGTTTGTGTTTAAAGTCGAAGGACAAGTAACATCTTCAACTCCAGAGCAAGAGTCTCTTCAAGAGTTGGAATGAACACTGCTAAATTTCTTTAATGAAGTCATTATTTCAAGCTGTGTTTCTTAAGGAATGTTTAGTAATTAAGCTTATGACTCCTTAATGAGAGCCAAGCCGAAATAAAGCACTGTACAGAATCCTCTTGACTATTCTCAAACAGCCGTGGAGAGTAGATGAAGGGACGTAACCTTGAAAGGCCCCCACCGTGCTGTTTTTACCTGGGGCGGGGATCTTGACAGTCGGCTCAACGCTGCTTTAGGGTGCTGTCTGGCTGCAGCCCTGGCTCTGGCAAAGCTGTTGTCAGGGCTTTGTTATCAGTACCCCTTCTCCCACACCCACCCTTCTTTCTTGGTCATCAATTTTCCTTAGGGAACCATTTGATTTGATTCTTTCTGTTCTGCTGACAACACATCCTGTTCTATTTTCCATAGTCTAACTCTTTTACTTAAGTTTAATCTCCTTTCAAAGTCAATCCTATTACACAGTGCAATAAAGAACGCTGAGGATGTCCATAAACATATATTCCAGTCTTAATAGCATGACCAACTCACTCATTTCGGCACCAGAAAGTATGTAGGCCGCCATTTCTTCTGATGTAAAACAGTGTTACTGATCCACGTGACCTCTTGGGATCATCCTAGCCTAACTACTGCTTCTGGTATTCTGTGCCACAATCCTGAAGCTTAATTTACAGTGAGGCACAGATGGCTGATAAAATTTTCAGATGATCTTCCCAGATTTCACTGGCATTTTCAAAATAACTTTATTACATGAGAGTATATAACAGTAAGGGCTGTGCGCATACTAGGTACTTCGCCGTGAATTGCCTTTGCCTTCCTCATTAAAAAGAACCTTGGTAAGAGTTGCATGGAACGTGGAATACTGATGCAGATGAGACTTTTATTGTGTCACTCGTGGAAACTTCAGCTAATGTACAAATGCACATGGACACCCTGGTTTTAAAAAGAAAACGTTATTTGTGAGGATATGGTAGTCCTGAGCTACTCTCTTTCTACATAAAGGCACTTGCAAGGAAGAGATTGGCACAGGGTATTTATGGCTGCATTGTTTGTAATGATGAAAAACTGAAAACCAAGTAGATGCCCATCAGTAGAAGGGCTGGCTCAACCATGGTGCATCCTCTAGAATAAATGACTTATCCCGCTTCGTGGGATTCCTCGCTTTCTACAGAGAGCTTCCTGAAACAAATTTGAGAACTTTCTGAATCCACTCCATAATAATAATTACCAGTACTTTGGATGTTTGACACTTTGCAAGTGACACCCAGGTATTAAGAAAGATCGTCCTCAAGCATTTTGCCTTTGGATGTCAACTCTTAACCCATTAGAATCCCTTATATGGAGAGTTTGTTGTGGCTGAAATACCACGGAGCTTCATCTTACTCCCATTCTCTAGTTTGAGTTTAAAGAAAACTAATCAACAGTAAAGATATCTTTAGCAAAGAGGTAGAGAGGGGAGCAGTTCTTTACCTGAATATTTGAAAATATTACAGTAACCTCGGCAGTGCATTGAGTTTTGATGGTAGTAAGTTCTCAGGATAATAGTAGGGAAGACCAGAATAACATAGACAGAAGTTTATGTTATTTTCTTTTTTTTTTTTTTAGATGGCAGAACTGCTAATACAGCTGAGGGTGAAAATTAAGAGAAACAACAGTGCTTGGAGTCACAAAATTTGTATTTCTTCATGGAAAACAACATTATCAGTCATAATTCATCCTTTTAAAACATTGGACATTTGAAATTTACTCAGAAAATTTAAATTTTGTACTTTAAGGGAAACCTTTAGAGCAATACTTTTATGTATGGTTGGCAGGGAAGCAAAGTGCTGGCAAACAATCTGTCAGTATCAAAATTAAAAATACGTACACCTTTAAAGTCAGCAATCCTTCCCCTGCGAGTTGATTCCCACAGAAATAAAGGCACTTGCAAGGAAGAGATTGGTGCAGGGTATTTGTGGCTGCATTGTTTGTAATGATGAAAAACTGAAAACCAAGTAGATGCCCATCAGTAGAAGGGTTGGCTCAACCATGGTGCATCCTCTAGAATAAATGACTTATCCCGCTTCGTGGGATTCCTGTAAAGTTGGGTTTGAATGCAAAAACCAAGGAACAAGAGTATGTGTATGAGACTATTTTTGTTCTTCAAAATCTGTGTGTGTATCACAAATTGTTATTTGAGGACAAAGGAAAAAAATAAAGGACAAACTAGGGATTCTGATATGCATGGAAGGAAACACAAAAATAGGAAAGAGAAAAAGTCTCTAGCAGTGGAGTAGAAATGTCAAGAAACACAAAATTCACAGCATCAACTCATTATTTTTTTGGCTCAAGTTTCTTTATCACAGAAATTCTTGCAACTTTTAAACTGTAAAAGTTCCTGTTTTGATTTGCTATGCTCAGTTCACTGAGAACATCATAAGGTCATCTTGACTTGACAAATCTTAACCTTTGGAACACAGTGAGAAAAAAAGTACGTAAAAGCAAACAAAGACAGTGAAGAGTATGAGGTAAAAATAACATGGTATGATTAAAAAGAGAGGGCTGATCTCTTCACGTGAATAAGCCAGTCTAACAACTTTATATTCACAACATTCTATAGCATTGCTTTTAAAGAGTAAAACGTAATCAAGTTGCTCAAATCTAGTGATTAACACAACAGTATAGCTAGCCTGTAACTTAGATTAAAAACTCCTAAATATACAGTGGTAATAATGACAACTTAATTTATCCTTAGAGGACCCTTTCAAAAACGCTGGGTCATCTTAACAGGTCATTGGATTCCTTGTGCATAAGATTGCCTGGACAACTGGGAAGAGACAAGGGAGGAAAGGCCACAGTTGATTATTGTGTGTGCAAATATCAGGATTAAGAGACTTAGGTAATAAAGGCTGGCCATAGCCAGGACAGAGTACCCTTACTCTGGTGGAGAAGGAAGGCAAAACACAGCTCAGGTTTCAAGGGCGTTGCTTCAGAGTAAGTCTACCCACGGATGGCAGGAATGTGTCTCGCGAAGAGCTCCTCAGCCTGATCCTTGGGCAAATACAGTTGCTTCGAGCAGAACAGAAAAGCTTTATCGCTTAAAAATCCACTTATCTAAGGTTGATTGAAATCAGTGTCCCACAGAGAGGAATGTCTGTGTTGAGGTGGAAGGAGCTCTGGCTCCCAGGAGATAAATTGGACTAGGGATGATAACACTTACATCACTGAATCATTAGAAGCAGAGGTTGAGGAGTCATAAACTGCTAATGCAGTAATGGCTGAGGCCGGGCAGTGAGAGCTGTGAGGCAAGAGTGAATTGATACTAAGAGCTGAGATCGTTTGAACCCATGGAAAAAGTCCCTGGGGATTTTTTTCCTTCTAGCTTTTGAAGCCTCATGTGAGGGGTTGGGGGAATTAGAGTTTCTCTCTTGTTGTAACCATGAATTTTTTTTTTTTTTAAAGAAACTCATAGAAAAGTTTATTCTGTCCTTTACGGAACATCTATATAGGGAGATAACTAATACATAAACTTACCTTGCCTCGCACTATACAAAATTATTTCTCAGACATTTTAACTATTTCAGACATCAAAACTGGCAAACCAACATGAAATATAATACTTCTAGAAAGCCTATTTCCCAGTAACAAACATAATAGTTTCGTATTTAAGGTTCTTGATCTACTAGAGAAAATTGGTTTCAAAAGGTGCTACGTGTACCCTTTCTATTACCTGGTCGTGGAGCAGAGCACACTTGCCCCGGTACTGCCATGTATCTGAAACAGTGCTGGAGTTTTCAAAGTATTTTCCCACTGGTCTCACAAACTTTCTCGTACGTTAGAAGCGCTGGCTTCGTGACTGTTTTGCAATTGTGAGCGAGAAGACTGGGCCTTGGAGAAGTTAATTCATTTATCTGGTCCTTTTCTGCTCTTTTGAAGATCACGTTAGCATGCTGAGGAATGCTCACCTCCAAAGAGTCCCTTAACAAGAGCAGAACTCCTGCTTCTCCCAGAAGATGCCAAGCAACCCATTCGGCAGTTCTCCTGTCAGCTTCACACGTAGCTTGCTGGCTAACAGTAAAAACCAGCGGCGACCCTGGCTGGAGACGAGCGGTTGAGACTTGTTGGGGGTCTTCAGCAGCTTCCGTCAAGAGAGGCGCTTTCATTGTCGTAATGAATAGGTGATGTGCAGCGTAGTCAATGGCTGTTCCGTTAGTGCTTTTCTGCATTGCTGGGTCAAGTCCGTGACAAGTTTACAATGAAGAAAGTGGAGAGGTGCATATTCTATGTCCTCAGCGCCAATACTTTCCAAAAGGGCAACCTCTGAGGTTAAGACAAATCGGTGTGTGGTCCCGCACACAAAAGCAGCTTCCATGACTGCTCTGTGCTCCGGTATACCAATGACTCTTACATATGAAAATACGATCTTCTCTTTTCCTTTCATGGCATTTCTATGTTCTGAAGGCCGTCCAGGGTAGTAATATATTTTACTTCATTAAAAAGAAGAGCAAGCCGGGCTCGGTGGCTCAGCCTGTCATCCCGCGCCTTTGGGAGGCTGAGGTGAGTGGAGTGCCTGAGCCCACGGGTTCGAGACCCGCCTGGGCAACTTGGCGAGACCTCATCTCGACGATAAATCAAAAAATCAGCCGGGCGTGGTGGCGCATGCCTGTAGTTCCGGCTGCTCGGAAGGCAGAGGCAGAAGGATCGCCGGAGCCCCACAGGTCGAGGCTGCGGTGGCCGGGAGCGGCCCCTGCACTCCAGTCTGGGCAACAGAGTGAGACTCCAACTCAAAAGAAAAAAAAAAGAGCAAAGAGAACATGAGCGACAATGGCATTCACATCAAACAAGGTGTCAGTAGGGAATTATTTCAGAATTTTATCATTGGATTGATCATGTTTTGTCTCATTGTAATGGAATCACCTCTCCTCTTCAGCTGAAAAGATCACTGCCGAGTCAACTGAAGGTGGGCTGGAGCTCAGTGCGGCCAGGATCGCAATTTAGGCCATTGATTTTTCTCATGGCTGGTGTAGACCAGAAGGAAACTTTCTGCATTCATTTAGTAATGCATTCAACAAAGCTGCGTTCAGCTTGCCCACAGGCAGACTAAAGACAGGCATCCTTTATGTGTGTGTACACACCAAGCAGGTAGGTTGGCTGTATCCACCCACATGCCCCGGACTCCAAGGCCGGGGCACTCACTCTTCTAGGGTCGATGTTCCAGGTTTTTAGAAGGTACTCAGCCTTGACTTCCATCGCATTTCCCTTACCTATCGTCCATACCTGATTGCTGCACCAGGACTAATGTCTTTCTTTGTCTACCCAGGATTTACCTCCAACCCTGGGTCGTCTGTTGACAGTTCATTCCACCTTGCGTTATTCATTCTGATTTTGGTCCTCTGATGTCCCCAGCTTCAGGCCTCAGTTCTGTTATGAATTTTTTAACACATTTGCTATTACTTAGATGAGATTTCGGAAAGAAGATGATAATGAGGACAGGAAGCTGTCACAGGTGGTGGCCAGTTTAGAGGGGGCGGAGTGGAGGTGAGGAGATGGACGGAGAGACTGCCCCAGAGTACAAGCCAGAAGATTGTCCATCTGTGTTTCTTGTTTGAAATAGAAAGTTTCCCTTTTCCTGTCTCAAAGGAAGTTTGAATTGAGATAAGTAAAACGTAAAAAAAAAAGTTACAAAGAGCAATGGAATAAATCACCAAAAACTGTGTAGCAGTGAGTTTTTATTTCAGAGTTGTTGTTTTTTTTTTTGAGTCGGAGTCTCACTCCGTCGCCCAGACTGGAGCGCAGTGGCCGCTCCCGGCCCCCGCAGCCTCGACCTGCCGGGCTCTGGCGATCCTTCCGCCTCAGCCTTCCAAGTAGCTACCACGCCCGGCGTCCACTCCCACGCCCTGCTGATTTTTTGATTTATTGTAGAGATGAGGTCTCGCCAAGTTGCCCAGGCGGGTCTGGAACCCGCGGGCTCAGGCAATCCACTCACCTCAGCCTCCCAAGGCGCGGGATGACAGGCTGAGCCACTGAGCCCGGTTTATTTCAGAGTTTTTACCGTTGGAGACGGAGGTGGTGGGCACACCTAAAGACCAGACCCAAACGATTTGTACACCCCAAAGCTATTGAAACACAAAGGAAAAAAAGAATTTTTATCATTGGTTTTTCATGTGTTGTTTTGTTTTCATGGAATCACCTTTACTCAGTTGAAAATGTCACTGTCGATGCTATTAAAAGTACTTTTTTTTTTTTTAAGTCAGGGTCTCACTGTGTTGCCCAGGCTGGAGTGCAGTGTCCCAGATCATGGCTCACCAAGCCTCAGCCTTCTGGGCTTATGATCTACTCAACCTCCCAAGTAGCTGGGACGACAAGACACGTGCCACCATGCCCAGCTAACTTTTTTTATTTTTTGCAGAGATGAGTTCTCGCTCTGTTGTCTAGGCTGGTCTTGAACTCCTGGACCCAAGCAGTCCCTCCTCCTCGGCCTCCCAGTGCTGTCCATATTTTTAATGTCTGAGTTCGCATAATTATCTCAAACTTCTGTTTTGAAAAGAAATTATCTAGCGGTGACATACATTCCCGCAGTTACACCAGACAGACTGATATTTGCACCATTAACAGACACAAACGGTCTTTTGTGTGCAGTAAAGAGGCACCAACTAGTGAAGTTGAAGAGGAAAGTAAAATGCTGAAGAGAACCATTTCAGAACTCGAGCTGGAGAGAGTGGGAACTCGGATCCCAGCTGGAAACGTCAGCGGCCCTCCTGTTCCTCCAGAACCTGAACCCTGCCCATAACGGCCACTCAGAAAAGCATGTGCCTCTTTCTTTCGGGGGTTGAGTCCAATTTCATTACACTCACCATAGGCGTTTGAGGAAAGAACAGGAAAGCCCAAACTAATGAGGTTTTGTAGAACTGTAAATCTGTCCAATGGCCAAAAGCTATTGCTATGTTGTTTTCTACAGCGGCACGGGCCACTTTTCCTCTGGGCGGTCACTGCTGGAAATAATCACTGACGTTAATGATGCAGGCCCCTGCATTTAATAGATCTGGGTTTATGTTGTCATCCATCACCGTGAAGCATCTTCTATCTTCTCTGCTATTACTGAGAGTTTCTTTAAATGTTTTAAGATATTTTATTGACCCAGCGATGCGTTTTAACTACAAGAAACCACCCAGCAAAAATTCCACCTCTCTGAGTTTTATGTATGTTATGATTGTTATACGGGCATAAAATTATTTTTTAACCCTAACTTGGGAACAGTGGGTGCTAATAAGCGCCACACAAAGCGTCATCTTAACACAATGAATGAACACTTAATAAAAGCCTTAGTTTGATAAAGACTTCTCCGGCCTTCTTAGAAGAGAGGGTCAACATAACTTAGTTACGCTGCTTTGTTGGGGATTCGACAGCCACCCTGTCCTGCTGTTGGAGTACTATATAAACATGGTGGCTCTTCCTGAACCATGGGAAGGATGGGTCAGGAGACTCTCCTAGCAGGGGGCTCTAGTGCTCCCTCTTCTGTGCTTCTTGTCAAGTGTTGAAAACATGACGCATGAGATGTGTCTCCCTTCCCCGATTTGCATCTGTACCATCCCTTCTTCTTAGCCACCGCCATCCCCGTCTTGCTCATTCCAGGCTGAAAGAGCTTTTGTTCGTTTCCAAAGTTCATGGGGTCCTCTCACCTTAGCACCACCTGAATTCAGCATTCCCCTCACTCTTTTAAGCTGTCTCTAGATTTGTCTGTTCTTCTCAGACGGGCCTGCCGAGGTGTGTGGAATAAGGACCCAGCCTCAGAGTTGAATGCGTGCCAACAGTTCAGCATCTAGGATTCTCAAAAATCGTTTTGCTTTTGCTTTTCTTCCATAGTCGGGCACTTTGCTGATAGCACACATTTTATTGCTGTTGATGTTCGAATGTTGCTGTTTGGAATCCACAGAGATAGCATGTCATTTGGTTTTGCTGAAACATCGTCTGTCTTTTTCTCTGCTATGTCCCTTTCTCTGACTTTGTTGGGGGCTTGTGGAATTTATCCATCTGTGCCGTCCACTGCAGTGGCAGTCTTGCTCCAACTTCCCTTTCGAGTTCTTCTTGACTGTTCTGCTGAATCGCATGTTTCTAGAAATTCGTCCACTTCATTTTTTATTTCATTATGTTGCGAAACATAATACACATACAGAGAAGTACACAAAATGTGTAGCTGGTGAATTTTCACAACATGAAATTCCATGTAATCACAACCTAGTTCCAGAAATAGAATTAATATTTATTTTTTATTTTAAGTACACAGGCTGCAATTCAGGGTTAGGTATGCAAATGTTCATTGTGCAGGTACCCTTGTTGATGAGGTTTGTCTCCCTTTTCCCTGGCAGTTTCCCACTGCTGCCAATTCCTTTCTTATAGTATTACAAGAGTTGTTCAAGGTCTGCCTATGAGTGAGAACACGTGATACTTGGTTCTTTGTTTCTGTGACAGATCACTCAGTATTATAGACTCAAAGTCCATCCAAGTTGCTGCAGAATTCATAATTATGTCCTTCTTTATGGCTATGTAATATTCTACTATGTATATGTACCAAATTTTTTTTTTATTCAGCCCTCTTTTGATGGGCAGCCTGGTTGGTTCCATGTTTTTACTATTGTGAATAGTGCTGCAGTAAACATGAGTATGCAGGTATCTTTTTTATTATCTTGTGATATATTCCCAGTAGGGGGACTGTGGGGTGGTATGGGAGATTGTTGTTAGATCTTTTAGGAATCGTCATATTGTTTTCCACAGAAGTTGTATTACTTGACACTCCCACCAACAATATACAAGTATTCCCTTTTTGCCACACCCTCTCTGGCATCTGTTGTTTTTTGAGTTATTGATGGTGACCATCCTGACTGCAGTTAGGTGGTGTCTCAGTGTGGTTTTAATTTGCATTTCTTTGATGACTAGTGAGGCTGAGCCTTTTTACATGTATCTGTTGGATGCTCGAATGTCTTCCTCTGAGAAGTGTCTGTTCATATCTTTTGCCCACTCTGTAACAAGGAACTCAAACGTACTGAAAAGAGAATATTTTCTGATTTCCTCTTGGACTCTTGAGCTGATTGGAATTATGTATTTAATTTGAAATTTGCTTTGGAGATCTTCCTAATAGCCTTCTGTTACGGACTTCCAGCTTAATTCCACTGTGATCAGAGAACACCTTTTCTGTGCATTCGTCACTTAGGGTCTGTTCTGCCTTTCTCCAGGCCTAGCGTATGGGCTCTCTTGGCGATGGATGCACTGCTTAAGGTTGTGTGTTCTGATTTTGCTGGGAGGAGTATCCTATAAACATTAATT
This sequence comes from Carlito syrichta, assembly GCF_000164805.1. Taxonomy (NCBI): domain Eukaryota; kingdom Metazoa; phylum Chordata; class Mammalia; order Primates; family Tarsiidae; genus Carlito; species Carlito syrichta. The sequence continues at coordinate 282,565 of NW_007245632.1, forward strand.
GGGTTGGTGCGTAGTTTTGTGCCTGTCTTTTGTGGGGGGGGGGACAAAAAAAGCCGGAAGCATCTTTTGGAGGGTGGTCCCCTTGTGGTACAGGGGAGCCTTTCTCCCTCCTGGTAAGTGTTCTAGGAATCCATCAGTGTCAGCATACCAGCTAGCATTGTTGTGTCTGTGTGTGTATGATGTTTCTCGACAGAATGCAGTGGGCGTGTTTCTGGAAAAATGCAGTTCAGCAGAACAGAGTCAAGAAGAAGTCGAAAAGGGAGTCGGAGCAAGACTGCCACTGCAGTGGACGGCACAGTGGGGCACATTCCCCAAGCCCCCGACAAAGTCAAAGAAAGTGACGTAGCAAAGAAAGAGACAGACAACAAGTCAACAGAACTAAATGACATGTTGTCTCTGTAGATTCCAAAACACAAGGGAGTATAGTCAGACATCAACAGCAATAAAATGTGTGCTATCAGCAAAGTGCCCAATGACGGAAAAAAAAGAAAAACAAAATGACTTTTGAGAATCCCAGATGCTGACGTTGCCTTCGGCTTCAGTGGAGTATTTTTTGGAGATTCTTTCAACATGTTTGCCCATTTCGTGATGGGTGATTGACCTGTGCACCTGCCCGCACTGTGCTGAGCATTCAGAAGTTTTTGACCCCAAACAGCATGGTGCCGGTGCCCCCCTCCCTGTTCACCCGTCTTGCCTCAAGTGACTGTGTTGTTGTTGCTGTTTCTCTGGATGAAACGTCCTCAAAAGTGACCATTTTGCCCATGTGGAAGAGATGAAACGAAAAGATGGCAGAACCACGAAAAGAAATAAAAACCAACAAGTTCAAAGACTGTTTTGAGCAGTGGGAAGTGTCTCGATAGGTGTATTGTGCTAAGTGGAGAGTGCCCTGGTGACTGAAGTTTAATCATGTAAGAATAAACACACAATTTTAAATAAGTAAATTCCATTTGGGGGGCTCCCCACCTGTATGTATGAACTGATTTTCTGTCTACTTGTTCTGTTTCTGAGATAAAGTAATACAAAACTACAACTGTAATTATAGATTGTCTATTTCTGTTTTCAGTTCCGTTTTTGCTTCATTCATTCTGAAGCTCTGATGTTAGATGCGTATGCATTTAGGATGTTCCATATTCTTGGTGAATTGGCCTCATTATGAGTGTGTAGTATCCCTCCTTATTCCTGATTACCACCTTTGTTCTCAATTCTACTTTGTCTTTTATTAATACAAGTACACAAACTCCCCTTCGATCGGCGTTTGCATAGTACATCTTATTTATCCTTTTACTTTTAACCTACCTATGCTTTGTATTCGATGTGGGTTTCTTGTAGAGAATATATGTGCGAGTCTTACTTTTTATCCGATCTTTCTTTTAATTGATCTTTAGATCAATTGCTTTTGATCCAGACTTTCGGTGAACTCACTTTGTTCTTCAAGAGTTTTGTGGATATTTTTAGTTTTGTTCAAAAAAATTTAAGTACAAATTTTAGAATCAGCTTGTTAATTCATACCCTAGTCCTCCAAATGAAAATCTGAAGAACCAGCTTTTGACTTTGTTGATCATCCTCGCTGTCTTTATGTTAAATTTAAAGAGTAATCTACTCTTAACTGTATTACTTACCCCTAGTGAGATCCAGGATGAAGGAGATGAGAGCCATCATCACAGAAGGCACCAGGTTCCCTAAGACAATGGGAAATCTGTGCCATGTGTCCGCCCTCTAGGTAGCTCTGTACGGCAAGCACCTTTCATCTGATGGAGGTTGTCCTTCTGGACTGAATTAAGAGTCCTGGGAGTTGACTGATGGGGAGCAGAAGAGTGACTGCCTGGGCAGCCAGTTAAGGTGGGTGTTTTCACCAACACTCACCCCAATGGAATTTTTGCACAGCCTTTGTATTGTTCTCATGGGTCCTTTGCCAACATATTGTTGGGCTCCCTAGTTTCCTTAGCAAGGACATAGGCATAATTTCAGACCTGAGGAAGGAGAGGCAAGGGTAAATCCTCAGACATTTCTCTGGTCTGTTTTTCATTGCTGCTGCAAGCCAGATTATGCTTCAGGCTACTCTCATGCTTGGTGGTTCAATCTACTTTCTATCTCCCAGAGGGAGATATATCAATATAAGATTAAATGTTAAGAACAAGCAAGTTAGAAATATTAGGTATAAAAACTATAGTAGTTGAAACAAATAATGCAACAGATGAAATAAGAAGTAGAATGGATAAGGCTGAAAAATAATGAGTGGGAATCCAAGTCCAAGGAACTCTCTCAAAACAAAGCATAGTGCAATTAGAAAAATTTTTTAAAAAGAAAAGAGTTGGGCCATGCGTCTCTGTAAACTCTCATCCCCCACCCCCATCTGAGTAAGGTGGATCCCCCTTTACTCTCTTTCTCTCTAATCTACTTTGTAAATAAACCATAATTTCCAATCTAAAAAAATAAAAAGGAAAAACACACAGATTTTAGAAATATACATAGCGTGATACAGCTGGCATAAGTTGTAGGAGAAATATGAAAACAAAGAGGAGTGAACGTTGGAAACATAATGGAGATAGACATCGCAGAGTTAACGAACGACAAATGGCCTCAGATGAACAAGGCAGAGTGTTAAAGAGGAGAGATAAGAAAGCCTCATGTTATAGACATGTTGCAATGAAGTGCAGTACTATAGCAAATGGGGAAATTTCTAAGACTCCAGAAAGAGCAGCACATCTTCAAAGGAAGAATCAGATGGACAGCACATGTCTTCATAACGTCACTGTGTGTGATAAGACAATGGAATGAGCTGATAAATACTTCAGCCAGAGTTCTCAGAATAATTGAGACAAGCCGAGAGAATATAAATACTATCTTTTAGCAGAAGGTTGGAGCTTCTTAAGGAGCTTGAGATTCTCATTCTAGTCAGAGTATGTCCCAGAAATCTTGAGTCTGTCTAGGGCTCTATGCGAGCTCTGTGGAAATCTGCATTTCTAAGTGGTTGTATGTTACCAATCTCTGTTTTTGCAAAATAAAGCTGCCTGCATGAATAAGTCTTACAAACTTTAAGTGTGTTTTTTAATGAATCATTATCATAGATTTTAAATTTTAAAAAGCTAAAGAAGATGTGAAGACAGCTGAAACTCAAGAAACAAAGTCTTGGCTGCTCGCAGTGGCTCATACCTGTAACCCCAACACTTTGGAAAGATCCCTTGAGGCCAGGAGTTCACCACCAGCCTGGGCAACATAGCAAGACCACACACCATATCCACAGAAAATTTAAAAGTTAGCCGATCATGATGGCACACACCTGAAGTCCTAGTTACTTGGGGCTGAGGTGAGAGCCTCACTTGTTTGAGGCTGCATTAAACTAAGACCATGCCACTGTACTCTAACCTAGGCAATAAAGTAAGACCCTGTCTTAAAAAAAAAAAGTCTTGTTAGTTATTTTCCTGTTTTCATATAGTTTAACTGTAATATTGACCAAAGTGGAAATATGTCATGTTTTGGCTACAATTAAGAATATTAAAAAGGTCCTTTGGAATGATATATAAAAAGCAGATTGTTTTAGGACGTTCTGAAAATCTTCAACTGTCGCTGATGTCATAATTGAGATGAAATGGTTAGCACACACTGTTAAACATTTAAACAGGCTGGAAGGAGTGGCAGGAAGGATGTGGGCCTTAGAATCAGTCTTGCTGTGTAAATATGGGTGTTATTAGACAGACACCTGTTGTGAGAACCCCAAAACTGCACGGCCGTCTCCACCTAAAATCATTTTGTTTCTCACTCGAATATTTGTGCAAGTCGGTGCTCCCAGCCCTGCACTGCTGTGCTTCCTAGTTTCATGATGCTGTTTTACTTTTATTTCTTATGCTCTTCTTACTCTCCTCCAACTGAATTCAGAGATTTTTACCAGAAGTCCCTGCAATTTTCGTTGAACCCTCGCGCCTACCGCTTCAGCTTCACCTTCCGCCAGTTAGCTTCTTAAAGAGATTCTGGGCCACCTTCAGGTGTGTGTGAGACTGCTTCAAAAGCCGACATGCTGCTTCTCACTCCCTCCTTCTGTAGCAGCCCGTTTCATAGTGTTTGACAATGTGCGCTACCATCTTGTGTCAGTTACGACATCAGCAAAGAGTTGGGGATGTTCAGAACATCTTAGAACAACCTGCTTTTTACGCCTCGACTCCCTACTTTCCCACACATCCTTGTCGAGACACGGGGCGTCTCCCACCCAAAGCATCCTCGGGCACAAACGCCATGACGCAGAGCGTTGCCCTGTGCTCGCCATCGGCAGAAATTCCACGATCGAGGACAGCGTCGTGGGAAGTCCACTGGTGCGAGAAGTGGGGGTCCCAGGGCACACCCCCACCTCCAGCCCCATGCCCCAGGCAACCTCCCAGGCCACGCACGGACCGGAAACCTGGGTGGGAGGGTCATGAAGTGCGGCAACACTGTCCTCGGGGTTGCCCAGGCCTCGTGGGGCCCTCGCCCCCATGGACCAGGACAGGAGGGAAACCGTCCGGCGGCACCACCTGCACAATCAGTGTTGCCCCCGCTCTCTGGATTCTTGCTGTTCGTTGAGAGGAAGAACTGTGCTCTCCTGTGGGGGACAATGACGGCCGGTGGCATGTAATTCCTCTCATCCTCGAAACTGATCAGGAGGAAAGAGGTGACTGGACCCTTGTTACCCAAATCAACAGTTCAAGACTCCACTGGATAGCAGCTATGATAGCAGCTGTTCAATGTGGAGTTCAGAGGACTTTATTTTTACTTACAATTTTTTAAAAATTTTATTTTGGCAAGTTGGAAGCTTTCCAACCAACCAGATTTATGCATTTTGGTCTAAACATAGTAAAGTGTTATTACGGGGGCTTCACAAAAGCTATTGATCCTGAAGCCATGGGTTTCAACTGAATTGTTTAAAAAAATCTAGGACTTTGTTATGCAGGAACCATAGTGATAAATATTTTGTGTGTACAGGCATTAATTTCACTCCAGTAGATAAGCTCAATAAAGGTCATATCCTGACATACCCCCCACCCCGGAAAATATTCTCACCAACCTATTGAGCATCAGGGGAGAATCAATGACTCTTACGGGCAAAACAGTTGCCTCTGCAAAGTCTTCGACTTTGAAACAATTTCCAGCATGGGTCTGAGTGGCATTCCTCATGTTCCTGCCAAGTATGGAACCAGCCCTGGGGGAGTCAAGGCCCACTTTCCTGACGACCCTCGACTGAACACTCACCTCCTGTGTATGGAAAGGTAGTCCCTGTGCTGCTTCTGGTAAAGAGTCTAGAAAAGAGCCAAGATCGAGAACACCGAGACTGCTGATACTTGTCAGCCATGGAGTCACAGGAAGATCAAATTGGCCACGAGCAGTTGCTTCTTGTGAAGAAACCATGGGGCGTCCCGGACTCTCCGGCTGTGATTCGGTCAGGACGTCCCGGGCGGGATGGGGCCGCAGTGCCAGGCTGAAGTACTGTCTTTTGCCAAAAGTGCCGGAATAGCCGGAGTTCGTTCAGAGACCCCTTCTGTGCCACAAGAAATAAAAGCATTGCAGCTGCGGAAGGAGATGGAGACTCGGCATCCTGGATGGGCCGCTGTGAGCTGTCAGGTGATGTTTGCAGTCAGTCGAGAACATGTGGAGCTTGGAGATCAGCTCCTCTTGCTTCAGCCGGGGAGACACAATTGCGATTACCCCCTCCCCATTAGTGGAGGGTGGTGCTTCTGAGCTGTCTAGGAAGGATATGGAGGAAGTTGAAGAGGAATCTAAAGATACGACAAAATTCACTGCCGAGAAACTTTCAGTAGATGAAGTCCCACAGTTGCTGATTTCTCCACTCTGTGGTGCAGTGTCCCTGTTTGCAAGAGCTACAAGAAATAATTTTGGAGGGAAAAAAGTGATTCGCTTCGAATATAAAGCCTATCTACCCATGGCAGAAAATGAAGTCAGAAAGGTTTGCGGTGACGTGAGGCAGAAATGGCCAGACACATAGCATTGTTCCATAGACTTGGCTTGGCTCCAGTGTCAGAAGCAAGCATAATCATTGCTGTGTCCTCAGCCCACAGGGCTGCGTCTCTTGACGCTGATGCCATGGATACTTTAAAAGCCAAGGTGCCCGTATGGAAAAAGGAAGTAGGGGAAGAGTCATCATCAACTTGGACAAGAAACAAAGAGTGCTTTTGGACAACTAATGATTAATCCCTTATATTTTTAGAACACTCACTCTTACATCTGGTGAGCCTTTATCACTGATCCTGTTTTAATTTTCTTTGTCCCCAAATTTAGGTAGTCTACTGAAGCACACAGCCTCTTATGCTGTGCCATTGGGACAAAATGGAGAAAAGGAAGCAAAACAAATGGGCATGTAGGATGAGGGGTTATTCAGGAACTAGACGTAGAGAAAGGACTCTGGGAAGAAACAGAATAATTCAGAAGTGAGGAAAGGTGTCTGTGGTAGACGTTTCTTCCCATGACTATTTTCTAGTTGTAACTCAGCTCACATTGAGCTATGAGCCCCCCACCGAATTCAGCTGCCTCAGAAAGGTGCCCCTCCCCTCCATCTGCCACGCCCCACCCCAGTCCAGGGATAGCATTGCTATCAAGGATGCATTACTGGAGTGTTGGCAGAACTGGAAAGCATAAAAAGTCATTATCAGACTGTCTTGATGTTATATATTTTCAGACCTTGCATATTAAGAAAAAAAAAATAAATCTATGATTTAAAAAGTTAAAAAGGGCCAGACTCGGTGGCTCAACCTGAAATCCCAGCACTTTGGGAGGCTGATCCGAGTGGATTGCCTGAGCCCACGGGTTCGAGACCCACCTGGGCAACATGGCGAGACCTCGTCTCTACAATAAATCAAAAAATTAGCCGGGCATGGTAGCACATGCCTGTTGACCCAGCTACTTGGAAGGCTGAAGCGGAAGGATCGCCGGAGCCCAGCAGGTCGAGTGACAGAGTGAGACTTCGACCCCCCCCCCAAAAAAAAAGTTGAAAAAAAAAAAGACACCGTCTTTATTTTTGTCTTTCATTCAGAAGACACCTATCCAACAGATGGGAATACTTGATTTTTTCTTTAATTTCATTTCAAGGTAAGAATTGTGCACATCTCAAGAACCTCAAAATAACTGAGCAGTAATATATGGTAGTCAGTAGTCTTAAAACTAGTGAGGGTTAAAAATACCAACGGCCTCAAACAAACTGATTAGCCTCGTGATATTTGATGAGCATTTGGGCCATTCTTTCCAGTATACTCAGTGACCCAAAAAATACAGCATATTTTATTGCATATATTTGCTTTAGATAAGCCATAAATATTTAAACAAGCTCAAATTTTAATTGGAGCAACCAGAAAAATTTAATGCAATTTTGCACTGAGAACAGTGTGAATGGTTCATTGATGTTCTATTCAAAATGAATGCAGACTTTTTCATCTGGTGTTCCACCCATTAGTAATAAAAACCAATACAGGTTAATAGTTCCTACTGAGAATGGAAAGCATAAGTGAGAAAAAAGACAGACAGTTAATAGTTACCCTTTTAGAGAGCAAAGAGCAAGATCAGTTCTTCAATTCACGAATTCATTTGACCAATATCACTTGAAACTTTCATGGTATTTGACCTGAGCACCTCTGGATTTTTTTTTTAAAGATAAAGTATTTGGTATGTTGATGCAGTATCCACTATCTTGTACTGTACCCAGTGTCTGACACATTGCAAGTTTTAATAAATGTCAAATAAATGCTTACTAGAACATTTATCTGTGCCATGTTCTTTAATACTTAGACTTTGAAAGGGGATTACGAAGAGAAAAATCTTTATGTAGGCTTAATATAACACTTTACCACTTAGCAACAATGATGGAGAAGATGATAATAAAATAATAAAACTTGCATCTGAATTGTTGAAAGTATCTCTAAGTGGTAGCAAACTGAATGTGTGATTTTTGATGGATTTGTACTGTGAGCAAAACAGCTGTAAAAACATACTTATAATAACTAGAGAAATATGATTAAAGGTTGTGTGTTTCAGTATTAGGAATATAGCGTTTATTGCATAACTTGATGTTTTTTCATTTTGTATAAGCAAATATTATAATAAATTTAAGGTGAAATATCATAATCTCTATAATTTACTTTTATTTATTTATTATCTTTTTTGAGTTGGAGTTTCACTCCGCCGCCCAGATTGGAGTGCAGGGGCCGCTCCCAGCCACCACAGCCTCGACCTGCTGGGCTCCGGCGATGCTTCCGCCTCAGCCTTTCAAGTAGGTGGAACTATAGGCACACACCACCATGCCCAGCTAATTTCTTGATTTATTGTAGAGATGAGGTCTCGTGAACTTGCCCAGGCTGGTCTCAAACCTGTGGACTCAGGCAATCCTCTCACCTCGGCCTTCCCGAGTGCTGGGATTATAAGTGTGAGCCACTGCGCTTGGCCACTTTTACTTTTAAATTTAACAACAAAAACTACACAAAGTAAATGTGGCAACATATTGTTAAATCCAAGTTATGGGTATATGGTTAATTCTTATACTCTTTTTTCTCCTTTTCTGCATGTTAGAAGTTTTTCAAAATGAGAGTTATAAAGACAAGACAGAAGAAAAGGAAGGAAAGGAAAGCACCAACGAGTAATAGGCAAAGCAAAGCAATGCGTATAGAATCAGAAACCAAGATGGAGGTCTTAGCTTCTACTACGTATGCAATTATGGGAAAGGCATGTCATTGATCTGAATTTAGTTTCCTTATTTTTGGAACGGAGATAATCCACAGGGAAATACCACATCCTATCCACCAGATGGTGAAAATAAAAAAGACTGACAATATGAAGTGTTGACAAGCATAGGGCATACGTGAAACACACGTTGCCTATGGAGGGCAAAATCGTGTTACCACTCCGGGAAGTTGGCTAGCATTTTCTGCTTACACGTATGTGTAACCAGTGGCTAAACAATTTCACTCGTAGCTACGTACAAAAGGCAAATGAATCCGTACATCAGCAAAGATATAGGCACACAACGTCCACAGTAGTTTTGGTCATAAAGCACAGAGCTGCAAACAGCCAGATGGCCCGTGAACAGATGAATGGATTAAGTGCTGGGTGGCAGCACGAAAGGATCGACTCCGGTTCATGCAGTCGTGCGGACGAGACTTAGAGACAGTGTGCAGAAGTGATTCTGTCTGTGAAAGTTCAGCAACAGGCCACGCTAACCAACAATGATTGTGTAGGAATCGTGGAAAGCTCGTTGCCTTCTGGAAGTATTTTGTAGCTTGATTTTTACTCAGGCCCATATATGTGTGTTAAAAAATCATGCTTTGCACTTAAGATGAGAGTGCCTTGCACATTTTGGGGGAATCCATGCCATCCTCCGATTAAATAAAATAAGCAAAATAAAAATATGAATAGCCAAATCCCAGGAGAGAAGAGCAGATTATACTAAATTATAAAACGTGATACGAATTTCTTGTATTACTAGTTTTCTAAGCTAAACGCCAAAATGTTTGCAAAAAGCAAGACTCTATTTTTACTTTGTGACCTGCAGTATTATGTGTACTAAACTTCACTTTTACTGAAGTTCAGTCCACTTTGGACTAAGTCTTGCCGTAATCTTATTCTTGTTATCGTTTCACTTTTCCATCGATAATGGAAAAATTGTACATATCTATTTATTTGCAGTTGCTAAATATTCATGTAGCAGTTAGTTGAGTGCTCGATATACGCCAAACACCATGCTAGGCATTGGTGGCACAAATTTAATTATTTATTTATTTCTGTGTTTTAAATTTTATTTTAAAGATGTGTGTGTGTGTGTGTGTGTGTGTGTGTGTGTGTGTGTGTGTTTAAACAAAGCTTATTAGAGAAAGAATAAAGACAGGGAAACATGCCAGAGCTGGCATGGGCAAGAGAAACTGCCTGGTGGTACAAATTTAAATAAGACATTATCTGTTTTCTTCTTATCTTCACACTTCAGTCATAACTCAGTTGCAGTACAATAGCTTGAGTTCCACTACATTCCTTGTTTTTTAAAATGAAAGAAGCCAGAATGATTATCATCCGTCAAAACAGAACCAAATATAACTTTACCTCCATGTTGCTCTTACTAAGCTACTGAAAGTTAAAATGTATTTTAGGTTGTGTGTTTTACAAATAATTTGCAATGTTTAATTTCAGATTATTTGAAATATATTACGCATAGTCACTCACAAGTACTTTCAAAAGTATTTCACCCTATTAAAACTTTCTCAGAAATAGAGCATTGGGGGTATTGTTTTATAAGATAATTATTTAAAATTCTGTGCTTTGGATCGTTTTCCCAGTTAATCTTCCATTTCCTCAGTAGTAATCACTCAGTGAGTAAAATATTCTCTTATGCCTTTGGTATTCCCAAAGAGAGGCACTGAGCTTGCTTCCTAGGAGCTGAAGCTCAGTTTTTAACCAGAAGATTGTAGTGCTCAGTCCTTCAGATGCAACTTATGGAGGATCCTTAGATGAGTACTCAGTTCCCGGGATGCCCGTCTTTCAAAGCATCAAGCAGAAACTGGTCTTCCGAGAAGTGTGCAACCGATGAACTATATGCTGAGTAGCCTGTGATCGTCCAAATGAAAGGTTTGAAAACAGTGAGTTATTCTGAATCCTCTGGAGACCCTTTATCATTCAGGCACAGAGGTCCCCATTCTGAAATGTAACGTGTCTTTGTAAACACCCGGCTTTCCTGGTCTCATCTCTCAAGGTCTCATTTCATAAAGAAATGTTAGTTGACGTTATAAACAGATGCCAGCTCATGAAAAATTCAGCATAAGGGTAGCAAAGCGTAGCAAAATCACTTATGAGGGGAAAACGTACGGCCTAGTAGATGGTCATGATCATCAGGTAAACCGTTCATTTCTCTTCACAAAGCCATCACCCAGCGAAGACTCACTCGCTGTTCACAGGTGGTCAAGCAACAGGAGGTGAGGCGTGAAGATGTGGCATGAGTGAACGGCACTGCCATGTCACTGGCCGAGAAATGCCAGGATGCCCCAAACTGAGTGCTGGTCAGTAAATACATTTGAAGCCAGGGCAAATATGAAGTCTGGAGCCACGGGCTTGCGAGGGAACCACCATTCAACCTGCACATCCCTGCTGCAAAAACAGGCCAAAGCCAAGTAGAGACAGGGGAGCCCAGAAACTACTCGCTTCCAGAAGCTGAGATCTAGTTGCGTTAGACATGCAAGCAAACATTCATGACAATTCTATTTCCAGACTTTCTCAAGAACAAAAGCGATTATAAGCTGGAGGCAGCATTGGCTAGGTTGCATGTTTCTGTCAGAGACTGAACTTTGAAATGACCAACGTTCCATCTGTTAAACTATGCCATAAGCTATTTTATATTCTGTAAACATTAGAAAACCCTAAATGCTCCATATAAATTAGATGATTCAACATTCAACCTGTGAAGCAATTATATTGATTTTTGTGTGTTTTGTGAACATTTTACAATTATCGTTATATCGAATGCAGGTTTGCTGTACTTTTTTTCTTGTGAGCCAGTTTGAGCCACCTTTCATTCTAGGACTTTTCAGTAAATATTTACAACCAGTGTTGTCCAGTGTGGTTAAAGCTGCTTGAGGATGAGTTGAAGCCAGAATGATTCTGCCCCTCCATGTCCGCAGGCAGTCATGGAGGACACGGTAAGATGTATGTCACCTTTCTTAATCATAAACACTGTGGTTTCCAACTAGAAAGGAATGTCTTAACAGCTTATTGACAGTGATTCAGTTATAGTTTCTCTCAGAGCTGCCTGTACCACAGAGTTGTTATGTGGCTTACAGTGGGCACAGCCATGTACTAGTTGATTCTGCGATGCAGGACTCAGCTCTTTTTCCTGGTGGCGAGGGCGGCGTTAAAAAAGTTAACAGACTTTATTTTTCAGAGAAGTTTTAGGTTTCCAGAAAAATTGAATAGAAAATAGAGTTCCCAAATTCTCCCTCTTCCCCTCACTCCACACAGCTACCACTATTATTATTATTATTATTATTTTGTATTTTTTTTTGAGTCGGAGTCTCACTCCGTCGCCCAGGCTGGAGGGCAGTGGCATGCTCGCAGCCACCGCAGCCTCGACCTGCTGGGCTCAGGCGATCCTTCCACCTCAGCCTTCCGAGTAGCTGGAACTACAGGCACGCGCCACCACACCCAGGTAGTTTTTTGATTCTTGATTGCAGAGGCGAGGTCTCACCAAGTTGCCCAGGCTGGTCTCGACCCCCTGGGTTCAGGCAATCCTCTTGCCTCGGACTCCCAAAGTGCTGGGATTACAGGCTTGAGCCACCGCACCCGGCCAGCTTCCACTATTATTTAAATCTCTCGTTAGTGTGGTATGTATGTTGCAGTTGTTATTAATAATTTAATTAGTGCAGTATTGATGCATTATTACTAACCAGAACTTATAGTGTTAGTTAGGATATATGCTATATATTGAATATCCAGTGGACTTTGACAAACGTAAGGTCGTATTTCCACCATTATTGGATCCTAAAGAATGACTGCATTTTCCTAGAGAGCCCTGTTCTGTCAGTTCATCTCCTCCTGCGCCCTCCCAGAACCCTGCCCGTCGCTGCTCTTTCTGCTGTCTCTATAGTTCGGCCTTTTCCAGAATGTCGTATTCCCGTGCCCATAAGCATGCGGCCCTTTAGTGGACCTCTTTGACTTGGCAAGAGGCATTTCCACTTATTTCGTGTCTTTTGCAGCTTGATCGCTCGTTTCCTTCTATCCCCGTGTAATCGCCACAGCTGGTTTCTCCATCCAGGCGGCCACTCACCCATCCATCCATCCATCTCAAGGGCGCTTTGTTTGCTTCACAGTTCTGGGCATCATGAAGCAATGCGCTCCGAACGTGTGTGCGGGATTTGGGTGGAAACGGACTTCCAGCGTATCTGGGCAAATACCTAGGAGTGTGTCGGCTGGACCACAGGTCGGGATGACATTGAACGTCGCGTGAAACTGCCAACCTCTTCCAGAGTGTCCGTCCTCGTCTTCATTCCCACCAGCAGTGAGTGGGAGAGTTTGTTGCCCTACGTGCTTTCCAGCATTTGGTATTGACAGTGGTGTGTGTGTGTGTGTGTGTGTGTGTGTGTGTGTGTGTGTGTGTGTGTGTGTGTGTGTATGTGTGTGTGTGTGTTTCGCCATTCTAACAGGCGCACAGTCATTTCTCACTGTTTTATTTGAAATTCACTAATGGCATGTGATGCTGATTATCTTTTCATGTGCTTATTTGCCATCTGTGTGTCTTTATTTTGAGGTGCCTGTTCAGATCATTTGCCCAAGTTTAAATGACTTAATGACTACAATATGCATATTTGTTAAAGCAAAATACAATGTTTCCATACATGTATTGTGTAATGACCAAATCACAGTAATTAGCATTTACATGATCACAAACACTTATTATTTGTTTGTGGTGAGAAATACGCAAAAACCTCTCTGGCTACTCTGAGATATTCAATACCTTATTGTTGACTATAGTCACTCTACTGTGTGATAGGACATCTAAATTTATTCTTTCTTTCTCGTTTTAACTTTGTGCCCATGAATGATTTTCTCCCCATTAACCTTCCCTCCTTCCCTCTCCAGTATCTGGTAATTACCCTTCTATTCACTGTTTCTATTAGATCCACTTTTGGAGATTCTGCATACGAGGAGCATGCAGTATTTGTCTTTCTGGGTCTGGCTTATTTCATTCTACATAACGCGCTCCATGTTCATTCATGTCGTGAATGGAAGAAGAGGAATTTGTTGTGTATGTATGTCAGGATTTCTTGATCCACTCATCTATTGTTGGACACTTGGGTTGATTCCACATCTTGGCTATTGTAAAGAGTGCTACAGGAAACTTGAAAATGCAGATATATTTCTGGCATCCTGATCCTAATTCCTTTGGATATATATACTCAGTAGTGGAATCACCGGGTTATTTTGGTAACTCTATTTTTACATTTTTAAGGAACCTCTGTACTGTTTTCCATCATGGCAGTGCTAATTTACATTCCCACCAACACTATGTAAGGATTTCATTTTCTCCACATCCTTCCCAACACTTGTTATTTTCTGGGGGTTTTTTGGAAAATAGTCATTCTAACTTGAGTGAGATGACATCTTATTAAGGTTTTGATTTGCATTTTCCTGGTGATTAGTGATGTTAAACATTTTTCATACACCTTTTGGTTGTATGTCTTCTTTTGGGAAATGTCTATTAAGGTCTTTGGCTCATTTTTAAATTGGATGATATTTTTGGTTTGTTTTTTGCAGTTGAGTTGTTTGAGTTCCTTATATGTTCTGGTTATTAACCTCTAATCAGAGGTGTGTCTTGCAAATATTTTCTTCCATTCTGTAGACTGTCTTTTCACTTTGTTGTTTCCTTTGCAATACAAAAGCTTTTTAGTCGGATGTTGTCTATTTTTGCTTTTGCTGCCTGTGCTTTTGAGGTTTTATCAAAAAAAACTTTGTGTAGCCTAGGGTCGTGAAGCATTTTCCCCTATGTTTTCTTCTAGCAATTTCATAGTCCCTGGTCTTACATTTAAGTCTTTAATCTATTTTGAGTTGATTTTTGTATATAGTGAAAGACAGGGCTCCAGTTTCATTTTTCTGCATGCAGCTTGTGCAATTTTCCCAGCATCATTTTCTGAAGAGACTGTCCCTTCCCCCAATGTATATTCTTGGCACTTTTTGTTGAATATCAGTTGACTGTATATTTATGCATTTATTTCATATCTCTATTCTTTCCCATTGGTCATTGTTTCTGTGTTATGCTAGTTCCACTCTGTTTTAGTGTTATCGCTTCATAATGTATTTTGAGGCCAAGTAGATGATGTGTCCAGTATTTTTTTAACATTTTATTTTAAAGATGTGGTGTACAGTTCAGAAGTAAATATACAAGTGGACATCGTGCAGGTAAAGTTTGGGCTTCACTTTGGCTCCCACGTTGCCTGGTTTGAGATCAGGTGCCCTTATTGATGTTGTGTCCTCCCACCCACCCACCCACTCACCGGAGCAGCATCCCACTACTGCCAATTCCTTTCTCATAGCATTATGGCAAATGTTCAGGATCCGCTTATGAGTGGGAACATGAGGTACTCTGTTCTTTGTTTCCATGGTAGATCACTGAGTATGATCGGCTCTAAATTCATCCAAGTTGCTGCAAGGTCCATATGTTTGTTCTTCTTTGTGGCTACATAATATTCCACTGTGTATATGTACCACATTTTTTAGCCAGTTCAGTTTCGATGGACAGCACAGTTGGTTCCATGTTTTTGCTATTGTGAATAGTGCCGCAATAAACAAGCGTGTGCAGGTATCTTTTTTTGTAGAATGTGTCGAGTTCCTCTGGGTATATTCTCAGAAGAGGGATTGTTGGGTCATATGGAAGGTCAATTTCTAGTTCTTTTAGACATCGCCACATTGTTTTCCATAGAGGCTGAACTAGTTTGCCTTCTCACCAGCACTGTAGAAGCATTACGTTTTCTCTGCATCCTCACCATCTTTTATTAATGATGGCCATTCTTACTGGGGTTAGGTTGTGTCTCAATGTGGTTTTGATTTGCATTTCTCTGATGATTCATGAGGCTGAGCACTTTTTCATGTGTCTATTGGCTGCCCGTATATGTTCTTTTGAGAAGTGTCTATTCGTGTCTTTTACCTACTTTTTGCTGGGGCTCTTTGTTTTTTTCCTTTCAGCACATTTGAGTTCTTTGTAAATCCTGATGTAAGACCTTGTCAGATATATAATTGGCAAATATTTTTTCCCATTCTGTGGGTTGTCTCCCTGTTCTCTTGATCATTTCTTTTGCTTTGCAGAGCTTTTCAGTTTGGTGAAGTCCCACTTGTCTATCTTATCTCTCATGGCATTGACTTCTGGGGTTTTGATCAGGAATTGGTTGCCAGTTCCAATTTCCATAAGGGTGTCTCCTGCGTTTTCTAAGATTCTTATAGTTTGAGGTTTGACATTTAGGGCTTTAATCTATTTAGAGTTTATTTTTGTGTATGGTGATAGGTAGGGGTCCCATTTCAATCTTCGGCATGTGGTCAGCCAGTTTACTGGTCAGCCAGCACCATTTACTGAATAGATTCTCCTGTCCCCAGTGGTTGTTGGTGGAGGATTTGTCAAAGATGAGTTGGTTGAGAAATTGAGGTTTTGCTTCTGGAAATCTATCCTGTTCCCTTGGTCCATATGCCTGTTCTTGTATGACTACCAGGCTGTTTGCATTATCTGTAGCTTTATAGTATAGTTTAAGTCTGAAAGTGTGATACCTCCTGCTTTGTGACTTTTGCTAAGGATTGTTTAAGCTATTCATGGTTGTTTATGTTTCCATATGAATTTCTGTATTGTCATTTCCAGGTCTGAGAAGAATGATGTTGGTAATTTAATGGGCATGGCATTGAATCTGTAGATTGCCTTTAGGTAGGATGGACATCTTAACAATTTTTATTCTTTTTGCCCATGAGCATGGAATGTTTTCCATTTGTTTGTGTCTTCTTGGATTTCTTTGAGCGATGTTTTGTAGTTTTACTGTAAAAGATTTCACTTCTCTGGATAGGAAGATGCCAAAATATCTTCATTTTTGTGTGGCTATTGTGAATGGGATTGTGCTTTTTATTTGGTTCTCTGCGTTTTTGTTGGTGGTGTATAAGAATGCAACTGTCTTTTGCACATTTACTTTGTACCCTGAGACTTTGCCAAAGTCCTTTATCAGTGCAAGGAGGTTTTTGACAGATTCTCTTGGATTTTTGAGGTATAGGATCATATCATCAGCAAAGAGGGATAACTCAATTTATTCTTTTCCTATTTGGATACCCCTGATTTCCTTCTCTTGTCTAATTGCTACTGCCAGTATATCCAACACAATGTTGAACAGGAGGGTGAGAGTGGGTAGCCTTGTCTTGCTCTGATTTTCAGGGGAAATGCTTTCAATTTCTGTCCATTTGGCAATATGCTGGCTATGGGTTTATTGTAGGTGGCGCTTATATTCTGAGATATGTTCCTTCTATGCCTAGGTGTTCAAGGGCTTTTATCATGAAGGGATGCTTGATTTTATCAAAAGCTTTTTCTGCACCTAATGATACAATCATGTGGTTCTTGTTTTTACATATGTTGATGTATTTAATTGCTTTTATGGTCTTACAGATGTTGAACCAGCCTCACATCCTGGGGATGAAGCCTGCTTGGTCATAGTGGATGATTTTTGAGATGTGTTGTTGGATCCAATTTGTTAGAATCTTGTTGAGAGTTTTCGCATCTATGTTCATTAGGGATACTGGCCTATAGTTCTCTTTTTTTGTTGGATCTTTACCCCGTTTAGGTATCAGTGTGATGTTAGCCTCGTAAAATGATTTGGGAAGAATTCCATCTTTCTCAATTGCCTGGTATACTTTCAGTTGGATTGGTATCAGCTCCTCCTTGTATGTTTTGTAGAATTCTTCTGGAAAGCTGTGTGTTCCAGGGTTTTTTTTTCGTAGGTAGGTTTCTTATGACAGAGTCAATTTTCTGGGGTTTTAATGGTCTGTGTGGTGTCCCATTGTCTCCTTATTTCAACCTTGGGAGGTTGTGTGATGTCAGAAAGTCCTCCATTTCATTTAGGTTATCAAATTTGTTTCCATACAGGTGTGCATAGTAGTCTCTGATAATCTATTTTACTTACTCAGGTTCAGTTGTGATTTGATCTTTTGCATTTCTGATTGTGTTTATTTGGTCTTCTTCTCTTTCTTTTTCTTGATCGTCCTGCTAGGGGTTCATCAATCTTGTTTATTCATTCAAAGAACCAACTTTTTGTTTTGTTGATTTAGTCTATGATATTTTTGTCTTCTATGCCCCGTATTTGGGCTTTTATTTTGGTGATCTGGATTATCTGTGAAAGTTAGAGTTTTGGTGTTCTTGTCTTTCCAGCTCCCTTAGGTGATTTGTTAGGCTGTTAACTTGTGATCTTTCTGTTTTCTTGATGAGCGTTCATAGAGATATAAATTCTCCCCTTAGAGCTGTTTTCATGGCATCCCAGAGGTGTTGGTAAGATGTTTCTTCATTTTCATTTGTTTCCAGGAAACTTTTAATTTCTGTTTTGATTTCTATGTTGACCCAGTAATTATTCAGAATCATGGTATTTAGTGTCCATGTTTTTGTGGACTTTGGAGGAATTTTGTAAGTGTTTTTTATTTATTTTTATTCCACTGTTGTCTGAGAAGTTTCATGACAGTATTTTGATCTTATGAGATTTCTTTATGCTTGATTTATGGCCGAGGATTTGATCAGTCTTGGAGTATATCCTATGTGGTGATGAGTTGAATGTATATTCTTTGGTTTTTGGGTGGAGTGTTCTATAGGTATCTATCTATTAAGTCCATTAGGTCAAGTGTCAATTTGAGGTTCTGGATCTCTTCGTTCATTTTTTGCATCCATGATATTTGGGTGTTATTGGGATATTTAAGTCCCCAGCTATAATAATGTTTGTGTCAATATCTTTTTTTAGTTTACTTAGTAGTTGCTTTATAAATGCTGGTGCTCCTGTGTTGGGTGTACATATGTTTAGGATGGATATTTCTTGCTGATGGATTGAACCTTTTATCATTACGTAGTGTCCTTTCATATCTTTTTAAATTTTTGATAGCTTAAAGGCTGTTTTATCTGATATTAAGATCATGACTCCTGTCTTCTTTTGTGATCTATTCACCTGGAAATTCATTTTCCATCCTCTAACTTTGAGTCTGTGTGTATCCCTTGTGGTCAGATGAGTTTCCTGGATGCAGCAAATTATTGGGTCATGGTTTTTTTTACCCAGTTTGCCATTCTGTGTCTTTTCAGTGGTTTATTTAGGCCATTCACATTCAGGCTGATTATTGAAATGTGATAGTTTATTCCCATGTTGAAGTTCTTAAAAAGTTTTTCTTTGTTTGTTTGTTTTCTTTCAACTTTTGGGTTGATGTATGTGTGCATTTTCAAGTTTCCAGTTGCAATGTATTCTCTGCCGATTCTGTGTTCGCCTATTCTCTTGGAAAGTGTGTGGTCATCCTTTTTTTCTTTCTTCTGTGCTTGATACCTTTTTAAGCATCTCCTGTAGAGCTGAGCTGGTCTGGAAGCTGCTTAATTTCTTAGGGATTGGATGTCTGGGAAGGGTTTTAATTTTCCATTGCTAATGAAGCTGAGCTTGGCAAGGTAGGAAATTCTTGGTTTAAATTGTTTATCTTTGAGGACTTTGAATACTGAACTCCAGTCCCTTCTTGCTTGTGGTGTTTCTGCCAATTGGTCTGCTGCTATTCTGATAGGTTTTCCCTGGTAGGTAGTCTGACCTTTCTCTCTTGCTGCCTTTTGAATTTTTTCTTTTGTGCCTACTTTGTGTAGGTGAGTTATTATGTGTCTAGGAGTTGGTCTTCTCATTTGATGTCTTGTGGGGGTTCTCTGTATCCCTTTTTTGGATGGTCACATCTCTGGTGAGGTGGGGAAAGTTTTCTTGGATAACCTCCTAGAATACTTGCTCCAAGGTTTCCCCATTTCCCTTTCTTCTTCTGGGATACCAGTCAGGCATAGGATCTACCTCTTGACATAACTGCACTTCTCTTGGAGGCTTTGCTCTTTCTTTCTGATTTTTCTTTTGATTTTTTTATAGATTGAGTTAATTCCACATCTTGGTCTTCAAATTCTGAGATTCTTTCTTCCACTTGATTAATTCTGCTTTCCATGCTTGTTATTATTTCCTGGATGAAATTTTTTATGTTCAAAATCTCTGTTATAATTTTGATTGGTGTTACATCTTGTCTTTCTTGAGTCTTATGTACTCCTTCCATCCAATCCCTAATCCCTCTTGTATTCTGGGACTAGTCATTGATGACATCCAGTGTTTGGTCTCTGTGTTGTGATTTTTCAGATGTTTTCTCTTTGTAACACTGGGAATTACCTGTGTTCTTCCATTGATTTTTCCTCTTTTGTGACAGATATCTTTCTTTTCTCTTTATTTCCATTCTTCAGTGGCAGTGGGAGAGGCTTTCACTTCTGATGCTTGCTCAGCATTCTATTCTTTGCTGATCAGGGCTCTGAATTTGTTCTATTTTGAAACTGTGGGGTGGTGGGAAGCTTTGCTGTCTCTTGTAGTTTTGAGAGTCAAATAAGATGGATAATGGGGTCCTAGGATTCAGAAACTACTTGCAAATCACAATGGTTGTAGTATGTGTTCCCTAAGACCCACTCTCCACCACCACTGTATTAGATGATGCAATGGGTACATGTGTGTACTCCCTGAGTCCAAGATACAGTAGCAAAAATGTGAAGAACAGAGAGAAGTAGAATGAACTAAGATGAACAAAAATTAAAAAATGAAATAAATCACAGAAAAACAAAAGCAGAAGTCAAACAAAAAAACCCACAGACACACAAATAAAACCAGAACATACTGGGAAAAAACCAAAGTAAAACATGCAAAATAGAAAAAAAAAAAAGAAAAAACAAGAAAACAACACACGCACACACATACACACAGACATTCCCAACAGGAAATGAAAACAAGAAAAGAGAGGAAAAAAGGTATCAACTAACGAAAGAGAAGAACAAAAAACATAACAAACAAACAAAAGAATTGAAAGATGAACACTCAATCATTCATGTAAAATACAAATGGAAAGCAAAATATAAAAGAAGAAAAACAAGATTGAGGGGGAATCCAGATGAAACCCTCACATACACATTGACACACCAAAAAAAAAAAACTTTTATTTTAAAAGAAACAAACACAAAAACTGAAAACCCAAAAAACAACTTGTCTTCTTGTGGCAAGTTCTGTAACTGTTCCTCTCATCTGCTCACAGTTAAGCCCCTCTGCTGTCTCTTGCGGAGTTGTGGCCTCATTCACAATCTTCCTCGTGTCCTTCCTGGGAAGGAAGAGGAGGCAGTGGGAGTGGGTGAGACTTCAGTCCTCCCCTCCCACGCTCTTATTTTTCAGAGGATCCCCTCTGGTGGGGCAGAGTGGGATTGTTTCTTCTCCAGGTGCTGGTGGGGAGCACCCCAGCTGGGCTTATCCTGGAGTAGAGCCCTTCTGTCATGACTGATGTCCAGGTTCTGCCTGGGTTTGTCCCTCTCCGTCACGCCTCAATCCTGTGGGTCCGACGTGGAGAGGATTGTTGGGGAGGAGGGCGTTGGGATCTCTTTGGGAGTCTTCCTCACCCTTTTCTGGTCACTCCCTTTGTCCCGCAGCTGAATCAGGATAGGGGATGGGATTCTGGAGACTCAGACTTGTCTGGTCCCTCTGGACTTTGTGCTTTTGGGATATTTCCTCTGGGTCATGATCATCCTCTGAGCAGTTAATCCACCAGTCACAGAGATCGGATACGTTGGTCTGTGGTGAGCAAGCTGGAGTACTTCGTGTCCAGTTTTCAAGATGGTGGCAGGACACCTCTGTCATCTTCTCAGTGGGTCTCTGCCTCTGGCTCCCTTGCTATGCTCCCTCCGCAGCCCTTACTGCCAGTGTCTGACCAGTCATTGCAATAGCGAGGTAGAGTCTGGAGCCGCAGGCGCTCTCGGCAGCTTCTTCCCAGGAAGTGTTAGGGTCCAATCAGAACAGCTGCAGCACCAGCCGCTTCCCCAGGAGAGCCCTGGCCACTTGCTTCTTAGTCCCCGCTCACTCGGTCACTCACATGCCCACTTCCAGACACATGCGCAACACTGTCCATACACTCACTCACTCACACTGAGACTCACATAGTCCAGCCGATTCTGCTGCCATCTTCCCAGAAGTCCTCCCGTTTTTTTTATTGCTCAAGATTACTTTGCCTATTAGGAGTCTTCTTTATTTCTGGAGACTGTCATTAGTCTTATGAGAAGAATTGAACTAAATATGCTCCCCAATGGTGGGTCCACTGGGCTGCTTCCTGAACTGAGGGTGCATGCTTATGCTTGGGGACTTAGTTGACTTGGGGTAGGCTCACCAGGTGCATTTGTCAGGCTGTCTTTCAGGCTGGGGGCACACACAGTGGTGGTTAGGCTGGCTGGGTGGGAAAGCTTGCTGAAGGCAGGTTTGTTGGGCTGCTTCTCATGCCAGGGGTGTGTGTGTGTGTGTGTGCGTGTGTGTGTGCGTGCGTGTGTGTGTGTGTGTGTGCGCGTGCAGGACTGCCTGATCCTTAGATAGTTAGATGCTGTTTTCAAACCACCATGGTCTAACAGCACCTGTGGTTTAAAGGTGGCATCATGCTGTAGCTTAGACTCCCCGAGGGTGGGGGAGGCACCCAAAGTGTGCTCTTATTCTCCAGCAAGGCAGACGTGATTCCAGGCAGCCTCCCCAAACCATGCTCAGGACCCATGAGGACCGCTGAATTATTCTGTAGCAAGGACTGCACGAGTCTGAAATTGTGGTGGGGCTTCTGGGAACCTCCAGTGTACTTTTTATCTGCACGGGGAGGTCTCTCCTGGCTCTGAGCTGATCCCCACGGGAGAGGGGAGTCACCAGAGGCAGGACGCTTCCCTTCTCTCGCTATGCCACCTTCATGAGTTCTTGTGCCAAACGGGGATTTCACCAGATCTTTGCCATGTACGATTAAACAGCAAACAGCTACCAAACAATATTCAGGCAGAAGGAAACCGAAGTTCCGGTTCGGAATTTTGTCCCATGAACCCCTCTACACAATCAAACTAGCAAGTTCAAATCTGCCCCAGAGTTGTGGTATCAAAGGAACAAAGCCAGGGTCATTGAGAGTTGCCTGGTCTGTTTTCTCACTTTGTACCTTAGCACTAGATTCTAGTAGAAAGACCAAGTGAAAATTGGGTTTAGAGTAAGTTCACTCAAGAATCCGTTTCTTATAAATGAGTGCTTACAGTCACAAAGACAAAGAAAAATGTTGCCCTGCGAGATACAGGGCTTGAATTTCTATTTCTGCTTATCTTTCATTTCCTGCTGTACACTCCCCATTGAATGCTTAAGTCCACAATTAATGGCCTTTCTCTCCTTAACGATTATTTTGCCTGTAGTCGGCCTTTAACAAGTTTTAAACTCTTTTAAAAAGTCTTGCGCGAGGTGCATTTATTTGCACTCTTTGGATGTAAACGTGTCCAGAACTCGACGTGGATTGACATTCCCCACGAGGAACTGAACAGCACGTGCGGAGAAGCCTACAGAGGAGTGCTGAAACCCACAGAGAAGGAGCTGCTGCGGGGAGGGAGGGACAGGGAGTGGGGACCGTGCGGGGGAAGCAGTCGGGCCGGTCGCGACACGCCGCCCCGTCAGCACTGAGCCATCCCGAGGAGAGAAGGAGTGGCAAGAGACGTCTGAAAGTGAGTGGCCCGAAGCCCAGGCGTAGATACAGCCGGCCTTTGTTACATGCCCGCCCTGGCTGACCCGTCATTCTTAGGGACTTTCTCCATTTGGACAGATCCCACGTTCTGACGCGACCTGTTCCACCTTTTACGTTTTCGTCTTTCTTTGGACAGAAGGAATTCTAGAGATTCTACTAGGTACTATTCAGTTCTGTGTCCCTGAAAGATTTCCATTTTCTACACGCGTCCTCTCTTCCTCCCTGTAGCAATGACTACGGCTGAGATACTGGCCGTGATCTGGGTGATGGAGACGTTTCGGTGAACATACCTGCCGCCCCAGGGTTGCTTAGAGTCTTCTGTGTGAATCAAACGAATTATATGTATCTTTTTATTTTTCTTCAGATCTTCCAAGGATTTGGCGCCCCATCTAATGAAGTCCTGAAAAAAGTAGGAAGTCACCTGTGTTAATCAGATGAGGTCGCCATGACCAAATTCCATAGATGGGGTGGTTCAAACAACATAAATGTATTTCCTCACAGTTCTAGAAGCTGGAAGTCCAGGGTCAGGTGACAGCGCAGTTAGGTTCTGGTGAGGGCTCTATTCCTGGCTGGTAGGTGGCCACCTTCACACGGTAGAGAGGGAGTTCTCGTTTCTCTTTCGTCTTTTCTTACAAGGATGTCAGTTTATTGGCCGCACCCTTGGGGCTTTATTTAACTTTACTACTTTGATAGCTCTGTCTCCATCACAGTCACATGACGGGTTAGAATTGCAACATATCAGTTTTGGAAAAACACAGTTTCCTCCGTGGCGTCACCCAAGGGACTCTTCAGTTCTCTCTCTCTTCTCCCACTTTACATAAATTTTTTGTTTTTGTTTTTTTGAGTCAGGGTCTCACTCCGTTGCCCAAGATGGAGTGCAGTGGCACAATCCCAACTCACGCAGCCTCAACTTCCTTGGCTCCAGCGATCCTTCCGCCTCAGACCCCAGGGTAGCGGGGACGGGGGGTGCTTGCCGCCATGCCTGGCTTCTTTCCCCACTTTAAACACGTCTGGGCTTCCGTCATCCTACCCACTCTGATCAGTTACTTAACTTAAAATAATTTCCAGTCCAAGAAACCGTCTGTCTTTCTTCTTCTTAACTCTTTCCTCACAGAATTTGATACATAAATAGTACAGCACTCTGATATATGATTAGTCATTTGTTTTATTTCGCCCGTAAACAATAAGCACCCCAAAGTCAGTGTTCCAGTGATCTATTGTCGTGTTATAAACCACACCAAAACTCACTGACCTAAAAGGAGGCTCACCAGTTTATGACCTTGCATAGTCTTGGTGGGTGAGGAGTTTGGGGAGAGCTTGGCTGGATGTTCCTGCTCAAAGTCTTTGTATTAGTCTTCTTGGGTGCCTTGACAAGAAGCCCAAGATTCAGGTGCCGGTGAGGTCTCTCTTTCTGAAACTTACAGACACTAACTTCTTGCTGTGTTTTCACGTGGCCTTCCTGCTGTGTGTGCGTGTGTGTGTGTGTGTGTGTGTGTGTGTGTGTGTGTGTGTGTGTGTGAACAGACAAGTGTGTGGACAGATAAAACCCCAGAGGGTCTCTTTCTCTTCTCTATGGCCACCAGTTCTACTGGATTAGGGCCCACTCTTATGACCTCATCTAACCCTAATTGCCTTCTTAAAGACCCTATCCCAAAGATGGCTGCTTTGGGGGTTAGGACTTCAACATACAAACGGGAGGTGGCACCATTCAGTCCTTAAACAGTCTTTTACATCAGACAGTGGGCGGAGCTGAAACACAGGAGGCTGGAGCAACTGGTAGCTGACTCTCTCTCTCTCTCCCCCTCTCTCTTCCCCATTTTCTTTCTTCCTTTCTCTCTCTCCATATTCTGAAGATTTCTCTGTGTGGTCTCTCCATAGCAATCTGTTGGGCTTGTTGAACTGCTCATGTGGCATCTGGCTCCCTAGAGCCAGTCAGTAAGAGAATAAGGTGGAAGAATGTGGCATTTTTGTGGCTCAGTCTGATTAGGTTTTGAAAAATTGCATTGCATCACCTCGGACCTATTTTGTTTCTTGAAGCAAAAGCCTACCCCAGATTCAAGGGGAGGAAACACAGACTATGACCTTTCAACTGGAGGATTATCAAAGTCATGTAATAAAAAGAGCATGTGGGCTAGGTGATGTTATGGCTGATATTTCTGGAGAATATGACTTCCCATAGGCAGGAGCCATGTTTCCATCCATTTGACACCCATCATGTCTAACACAGGTCCGCTATGAGAAGAAGTTAATAAATAATCTTCAAATAGGTTAGTAGCTCTCAGCTCATGTGCATACGTTTTTCCCATAGAACCTTCTGGGAGCAGTCTTCTTTATTCCACCAACTGTGTATACTTTTAGTTGAAAAGATGAGGTATACTTAGGATACAAAACACAGTATCAGGCCTTATGAAGACCTCTAGATCTCAAGGTGAGTATACTAAATCTAAAATTGGCCCTGAGTGTCATTTTACTTGATGTCAGCTCATTGGCAATGACTGTGATTTCTCACACTAGATCCTGCTTCTGGGCTGCTTCTTTGTTTTAACACAGACGCTCTGGTAGTCAGGGTTCTCCAGAGAAGCAAAATCAATAGAATGTACAGGCACACAAGCACACACAGTGAGGGAGGGAGAGAGAGAAGGCGGTGTTAAGGAACAGGAACTGGTTCTCGTGACTGTGGAGGCTGGCGAGGACAAAATCTGCAGCATTGGCAAGCAACTTGGAGACCCAGGGAAAAGCTGACACTGCAGCTCAAGACCAGTTCTGTCTGCTGACAGAATTTTCTTTTCTTTTTTTAAGGTAGGCCAGCCATTTGCTTAAGACCTTTAACTGATTAGAAGAGACCTGTCCACATGAGGTAAGGTAATCTGCTTTACTCAAAGTCAACTGATTTAAAGATTCATTTAATCTAAAAATGCCTTCAGAGTCACGTCTAAATGTGTTTGACCCAATATCTGGGTGCCATGGCCTAGCCAAGTTGACACTTTAACTTGACGAAGCATCACAGGCACTCATGATGGGGTTGGCCAGTCTTTTCACCAGGAACATTTCCAAACTTTAAGCCTACATCAGACAAAGATTTTACTTGTGAAGTTGTCACAAATAATGACTATCGGTATCCCACAGTTTCCTCGTCATTGCATTGACTCTGCTACGTGCAAGATCTCCGGTGAGATGTGGTGTTCAAAGATTAGACTAACTGCAGCAATAAACACAAACCCAACACTGTAGTGGCTTAACACAACGCAAATTTTGGTTTTCACCCGAAAGCTTACCATCCATGAGGCAAATCAGACACCCAGGCTCTCTCTAGCTGTGTCTCTACCTTCCTCTCCGTTCTCAGCATCCTCTCTGCTAAGCTGGAACATAGGGAAAGGGAGAGAATACAGGAGAACCCCTGCTCAGCTGGAAGGGAGGTCTGAAATATGGTCCAGCAGTGAGCGTCTCGGAGAATCAGAGGAAAGCATAGCTCTCAGTGTGCAATCTTAGGCTCAGACGTAGGCCATTGTTAGGGACGTGGAATATGTTGGGTGTTGCCCTCTATCCAGCACTGCACCTAGGAGTCGAAACAGGACGGGAGCCCCAAGTGGGGGAATTCTCTTTAGGGGACCTTGTCTCTTCCCTGGTATCCAACGAAAGATACACTACTTACATAGTGTAAGTGCACCTGAGGTAGAGTGCTTTTGACTATTTATTTTAGTTTAAATCTTTGAGAAAGAGAAGATTCTACAAAAGTTGTCTTTGCTGGGAAACAAGGGTATAAGCAGGACTCCAGGCTTCAGATCAATCACTGGTTCCATATGGTGAATGTTCTCTTTGATGGCCTCATTTAGAACTTCAGGAAATTTTTCTCAGATTTAAAATTCTCATTACAGCCCTTGCCAAAGCATCTTAAATGCAAAGCAATCTCCATTTAAAAAATTTAGAAATTACCGAGGAGAGATACCGTTTAGAGCCGAGAACAAAAACTGTGAGATAAAATAGGTCAGAAAAAAACTCTGGCACATTCTATAAAACTGCTGCTTTCTGAAAATAAAAGTAACAAGACCTTAATTATGGCTTTTAAAGATTCTTTTCTATGTAGAGCTGCGTTCATTTGTTTTCTGTAGCTTGTAGGTCCTATCCTAATTTATAGGGAGGTATGAAATGTAGCTGATACAAATTTTTCCTAACATTTGCCACTTCCCTCACCTTTGAAGTGAATCCCAAATGGACTTGGTATTATAAGTTACATGTTTTTTTTTTTCTCTTCAAGCGATATTTATCTTCTTCAGATTCATTTCTTTTCTTCTAGAAAAATGGACATACATGTCTGTTTCTGTAGCATATTCTATGTGAACATTTTCAGTGGACAAAAAAATATGCTTTCATCTTTTTTCCTCAAGAAGCGCTACATTTTATCATTAAATAATCCTGGCCTACCTAAGAGTTCTTCAGTGGCTATTGGTTTTAAGCCCTCTTTACAACACTATCTTTTTTGTACTGGGTTTTAGTGTTATCTTAGTAAGTTAACTATTTTCTCTGTAAAGAACCATGTTTTATATGAACTCCCACAGGCTAATATTTTTTTCCAAATGTTAATGTCCACTGAATTCACATATGCCTAGCCTAATTTTTCTTGCACATTTTTTTCTGCTCAAATTTCTAAGTTTCACTATCCTTTCTACAGTAAAAACAATCATGTAGTATTTCTTTAAATAGAACAGAAAGAAGAGAACAGGCAGCAGGAAAGTGTGCAGAGCCATCACAGTGATAGATTGGCAATATCTTTCTAATTATTTCCATCATAACTCTTGCACTGATCACACACAATGACTTCAGTAGAAGACATATGTATTTAAGTTTTCTTGGAAATGTCAGGCACAATATGCTGGAGAGAGGTGCAAGGCATATGGCTGCACATTCATAATGCAACAAATTGGAAACAACTTTATTTAAAAATTCCTTTTCAAAACTAAAGCTCCATTTCTCCATTTTCTATAGAGGGCAAAACAGGCACACACACAAAAATCCCAATTTGTGATAGAGAAGGAAGAGAAGAAGAGGATCAACATTCAATGGGCACCTTCTTTGGGTCAGACTCTTTCACAAAAATTGTCTCATTGATTCTTAAAGCAATATTCTGATTGTCTTATGTGTATAATTGTTCCTTCCATACATATGAAGAAATGAACATTCAGTTCAAGTAAAAAACAAAGGGGTGAATTGCAAATAAACAACCACATTGGGATTTGAGCCAGCTCTATGCGACACCAATTCTAGATGGTTAACGACACTGCACGGTGGGACCTGAGAAGAAAAAGAAGCATGCAGAATTCATAGAATGGCTCTGAGAACTTTAATAAGTTATTTGTGAAAAGAATATTTAGCTATCTTCAAGTCTTTCTATTTTAGCATTTAATAAAAACTGAGCAAATATTTTTCAATTATTTATGATATGGATTATGTTCAAAGTGATGGTAGAGACTGAATTTGAACTTAGCAAGACATTATTTTCATGATTTCATGGATGACTAAAATACAATAACTGAAGGGTCATTAAACACACAAGATTGATTACCAAAGCTTCTTGCTGAATTGTTTCCTGTAGCTCTCTATGAGAACAGAAGAAAATAAATTATCATCTTTTTTTAGTTAAGTAGATGAGAGAGAGAATATATCAACACCTAGCTCCTCTGAGAAATATACCTTAATGAATTATCCTAACAATTGAATTTTTTTTAAATCATGTCCTTCCGCAAACACTTAATGTATCATAATATTTTGCATGGTGATTTGTGTCTGGTCACTCCAGGTTCTGTAAATGTGTTTGGAGTATTGCATATACTCCTTGGTGAATGGGTTAATTAGCTTCTTCAGAGGAAGTGATCAGCTCTTTAAGTGTTTTGCTGGGGTGTATGCAAGAGGAGGGATATTGGGAGAGAAGGACACGGAAGCCAGTATTTTAGCAAAAAAGAAATGATCAACAAATCTGACTGAGAAGCAGTGAAAGAGGAAAGTCAAAGAGAACGGTATCGTGAGTCAAAAGAGATGGTGGAAAGAGAGGAGAGCAAATTACTGCGGACAGGTTGAGTGCATGGGGCTGCCAGGCGCCTACTTGTTCTCAAGAAAATGATCAATGGCAATTTTAGAGTGATGAAAGAATAAGGTAGACTGTAGAGGGCTTATGACTGAATTGGCCATGAGAAAGAAGAGGGAGAAAATGTCGACTGCCTTGTTAGAGGGGTGATTTGAAGGGACATTGAAACTGAAGAGAGGTGGTTTCAGGATAAAAATACTTGAGCGTGTTTAGAGAAGGAGTTAAGAAGATAGGACTAGGTTGGGAATCAGCAAAAGAGGAGGCAGCATCAGTCAACACTAATCATGTGTGACCTGGCAGCAGCCCATTGGAGCTGAAACTTGGGTACATCTTTTACTAGTAGTTTGAAGCTGGATGAGCATCAGTTTTGTCACCTATTTAAGAGGGGCAATTTAGTGTTGCTGGGAAGATTCAGTGTTGCCATCATTTGAAGTACTTAGCCCAGTGACTGGCACATGACAAAAGTTCAATAGACAACAGCGATTATTGTTGTTGTTGTTAGCTCCTAACCAGAAAACAGAGACGAAGGTGTTGGTGCATGAAGGAATATAAATGATCCCTTTTTCTTACTGAGGAAAACAGCAGTGATGGGTGTTATAGTTCACATGTAGAAAGGAAGGTGAAGGAGGAGAAAGTATCAGGTAGACTCAGGTTTCTTTGT
The DNA here is from genome assembly GCF_000164805.1 of Carlito syrichta. Taxonomy (NCBI): domain Eukaryota; kingdom Metazoa; phylum Chordata; class Mammalia; order Primates; family Tarsiidae; genus Carlito; species Carlito syrichta. Next base: position 312,573 of record NW_007245632.1, read on the forward strand.
TTGCCATAAAGAAGGGAGTTAAATTATCTTTTGGGAAAAAGGACTTGATCATACTACATTCGGCTTGAAGCAACACTGTTCCATTAACAAAGAGAATTATTAATACGGGATAATGGTGAGTAAAGTGATAGGTGGAAAACATTGAGGACTCTTAAAGATAAAAACCCCAAATTTCATTATAACTGATCCCTGCTGTTATGTGATTTTTTTCACCAATAGTTTGTGGTAGTCCAGCAGAAAGGAATAAGAAAACAGATATTTTGGTTCTTTAAATCTGAGGCTAAGAGAACCTATTATAGTGAAAGTTGGGAGGACATGAGATTTGTGAAATCTGGTAAAAAAAAAAAGAGTTAAAATCAGGTTTTGATTGGATTGGGAAGGAAATGAAACTAGGAATGGATAATAGATTCAACATTAAATTAAACAGGACCAATGAGTCCAGCTGTAGGTGAAGGAAGTTGAATCAGAGAAGGGAATTTCGGTCGTCCAAAGTCTCAGTGGTATAGATGTTGAGGGTAATAATCCACCCCATGTTTTTTGCTCAAATTGAGTAAAGGTAAACACAGAGGCGCAGATTCATCTTCTGTAAATGCAGCACAGAATATGATAAGAATTAGGCCAAAGATTTAATGACGAGGGTGGTAGGACTCCAGAGCATATTGACTCCTTATCTTGTAGGTCTACCATATCAAGGTCAAACTCTCATTGAGAAGATACGCGCTCCTGAGATTTGGGACTGGGACATTTGAGTCAACACACTTGAAAACCTGAATCCACACATTGCCCTGAACACTCTTAGCCCACAGATGTGGCCTGCTCTTCCTAGTGAAAGACTAGTGCTCCACCCTTTCTTGAAGACGATGAAGACAAAACAAGCTCCCCTCCATCCCTCCTATGGCCAAGTATTAACATAACCCAACTCGGGTACTGCTGACCTTCTATAGAAAAGAAAGAACCTAGTCAACATATATCATGTTTGGTGCTAGATTCTGGGAATGCCTGAATCAAAGGAGAACAGAATGTATTTGGACAAGATAGTTTATTGACCTGGGAGTGTTTTTTAACATAAGATTTTTTAGCATAAAATTTAACACTGTCAAAGACTCCAGGGAATGCTATTAAGATGCAGCTAAGTTCATGCTTAAAATTTAAAGACAACGATGACTCACATTTAAGCCTTAATGAAGTAGAAATGCCAGAATTGCCATGGCAGAAAATAGAGGAAGAAGTCAAAAGACTCAGAGAACATGATGGCAAGATGTGGAAGGTAAGCACAGAGAACACTCCATTTTCCAAAGCAGTAACAGGTGTTATGGTGAAAGCAACTGGCATCACTGAGAAGCTCAGTGGTGGCTATCATCTGTAGCAGTGGTCCCAAACCTTTTTGACATTAGGAACTGGTTTTGCGGAAGACAATCTTTCCACAGACCCCGTGGGGGTGATGGTTTTGGGATAACTCAAGCACGTTACACTCATTGTGCATTTTATGTCCATTGTTATTACACTGTACTATATAATTCAATCATTATACAACTCACCATCATGCAGAATCAGTGGGCACCCTGAGCTTGTTTTCCTGCAACTGGACGGTCCCATCTGGGCATGGTGGGAGACAGTGATACCCGAAGTATGTGGCTTATGTCTAGTCTACTCTATAATCTCGTTTTAGTTGCAGTCACTGCAGAAAACCGTGCTTCACAAAGATGGGATGTTGGAAATGGAAGCAGGCTCCTCAGGGCTGATTTGACGGGATGTGGAGCTCAGGCAGTAATGCAAGCGATGGGGAGCTGCTGTAAAGACAGATGAACTTCACTGGCTTGCCCGCCACTCACCTCCTGCGGCATGGCCCGGTTCCTAACAGACCGTGGACCAGTACCCGTCCGCCGCCCGGGGGCTGGGAACCCCTGGTCTACAGAGCATGGTTGATGATGGAAGATGGTGTTACAGAACTGAACTCTCTAATAGCAATGGAAATGATAGGATTTTAAAATGATAGAAGCCAGGTTGTAATATTTAACCATTTGAAGTTATGAGTGGCGATGTCAGAGAGGTTTGTGTTTGTGACCTTCTAAAGGTCACATGCATCCTTAGACCCTGGATGCCTTCCTTCCTCTTCAAGTTCAGCAGCACTGTGTATTTCCTTGACTGACTACAGTCAGAAAAGACTATCCACTTTCAAGATATACACGATGGAATATTACACAGCCATAAAGAAGGACAAAATCATGAACTTCACAGCAACCTGGATGGACTTAGAGGCTATAATACAAAGTTATCTATCACAGAAACAAAGAACTGAGCATCACACGTTCTCACTCAGAAGCAGACCTTGAACAATTACCATAATACTAGAAGAAAAGGACTGGCAGTAGTGGGAATCTGCTGGAGGGTGGGGGGGACACCACATCAACAAGGGTACCTGCATATTGAACATTTGAACTATTAACCCTGAATTGTACCCCACATCTTTAAAATTAAACATTATAAAAAAAAGAATTCTTGTGATTTTTATTAGACCCATCTCCCTGTCTCAAGATCCTTAATCACACCTTCAAAATACTTTTTGTCATGCAGGGTAACATGTTCCCAAATACCGGAGATTAGGATTCAATGAGATATCATTAGTAAAACATAAACATGTAGCAAAGTGTAGTAAACAGTGACAGATCATTTCTCTCTGGAGACCGATCTCTTATTTAATTCTTTTAAAAATCTGTTTTGGCGTGTTCAAGTTGTTATACTGTCCAAATTAAATACTATAGTGATTTGGTAGATGTGACTTCAGTCTCATTCATTAAAGCTATTAAACATCTTTCCCGATTTCCCTAGCCATATGAACCTAACTTAAAATTATTGACGAAGTGTGGGAAATTGGTCAAAACGATCTCACATCCAAAATTTTAGTTTTTAAATTAGAACTAAACTTTATCCACCCAACAGATATTTATTTCCCAGCCAGTAGGAGCCAGGCACTGGGGACTAAGTAGTGAATAAACAGACCTAGACCCATGTAAGCTCCAACTAAACTCAGCTTTGGGTAAAAATTGTCATCTCTCTCACTCCTGTTCCTCATAGGTATGATGGCAAGAGGAATCATCAATATGACAGAATAGCATTGTTTGCTTAAGAAGTATGTTTTTTCTTTAGGGTTGTTTTAATTCTTGCTTTCCCATAGTGTGGCTTCTATCAAGTATACTTTTATTCAAGTTCAGAATCTGTGGGTTCTTGCAAAGTTCATGTTTGTACTAAATCATAAGTTGGAAATGCCATTAAACATATATTCAATTAGAAAAATAATTAAATTGTTAACCATGAGTTTTGGCAGTTTTCCAATTTTGCCTTAGCTATTTTGAGATCACATTTATGATGATTAAGCATGACATATGGCTACAGTCAGCAAAACAACTGATTTAATCAGTTGTGATTATAGATCAAAAGATACATGACCAAAACCTTTTACATGTATAACTGAATGAAAAAAAAGCATACTTTTTATTAATTGAAAATAAAGTTCCTTTTGAGGAAAGAACTGTCCTTACTTAGGAAAATGAATAAAGGTCTGCAGTTTTAAGTCAATTCGAGTTGGAAGGAAAATCACCAGGGAAAGGGGAGTGAAGATTTAACAAAAATCTGAGCGTGCCATTATTCTTTCTATAAATAGAAAGAGATAATAAGCCAACATTCTGAGTCTTGAAAGTAGCAATGAGAGGAGAGAGAGGGATGAACTCAAACAATATGGAAAAAGCCCATAGCTGGAACTGGCAGGCTTGTCCAAAGCACTTCAAGACATCAAGTATGAAGTTGTTTGCTGTGGTATTCCTTCCTGCTCTCCACCTAGCCAGAGTTTCTGTTCAGTGTAACCTTTCAACACATGCGAAATGGGGTTTCTTTTTGGTGAAAGTTAAAGAAAAGGAGTTGAGGTCCCTATCTTAGCTGGTACAGACCAGACAGAAAAGAACAACTCCATAACACAGATTCAGGACTGAAAAGTTCAGCAAACACAGAAAAGAATAGCCGTTGATGATCCTGGAAAAGCACAATTCCTGGACTTTCAGGCCACTCTTATTTTTGAGAGGCAGAATGAGCCAAGCTGACTCTGGGTAATATAAATTTTGATCTCAAGCTGCACAGCAACCGTTTTTTCAGTGTAAGCTGTATAATCACTTTGTTACTTTTAGTCTCAGTTTGTTCACCTACAAGAACTGAATAAAAAAATTAAAATAAGAGCACACATAAGTGGGTTGCTGTGGGAATTAAATATTAAATATCATTGCAATTGTTGCCATGGTTACCGCTAATATTGTCTCTTCATTTTCTTCGTTTCTTTCATTCCTAGAGGACAGTGTTAATAGTCCTGCTAAAGGTTATGAAGATTTATGGGCATGGGGACAAAGAAGAATTGAGGTAGGATAAGCAAAATTATTGTCTTTCCTCTCCCACTCATCCAAAATTCTCAAACAGTAGTCTATCTTCACTGTCACTCTTTCTTTATTTCCATTCATTCCTCAAACTATTTGTCTTTGTGCTGGCAATTACTGTTCCTACCGTCCTGCGCACATAAAGGGTGCAGTGTGCCAATTGCCAGCACTGATTGATTCTTTCATTCCTTACTTTCACTGCACCTTCCCTGCACTGACATTATTGATCACAGAATACTGCTTGAAATAGTCTACACTCTCCTCTTCTGTATTCCGCTTTCCCTATTGTCTCTTTTTTAAGATATTATGTTATTGTATTGTATTTTTAGAGTTGTGGGGCACATGTGAGGATTTACTACAGGTGTAGATTATATGCAGGTGAGGTTTGGGCTTCTAGCAAGCCCTCTCTCCCCCAGATATTGGACCTGGTACCGCGTGTGTGGCTGTGTGCCCTCTATCCCAGCTCCATCCCTCCATCCTTTGGCAGTGTTCAGTGTCTGTTGTACCCACTTTTAGGCTCTTGTGAACAGTGATCAGGACCTGCTTATGCGTAAAAATATGTAGCATTCCGTTTTTTTGGTTTTGGTTTTTGTGATAGTTGACTTAGAATGACAGTCTCCAGCTGCATCCATATTGCTGCAGAGGACGTGATTTTGGTTTTCTTTATGACTGCATAATATTCCATTGTGCATATGTACCATATTTTCTTTATCCGGTTCCCTTTCAATGGGCATCTGGGTTAGTTCCTTGTTTGTACTATTGTGACTAGTAATACAGTGAACATATGTGTGCTGGAGTCTTTTTGGTAGAGTGATTTATGTCCCTCTGGGTATATTCCCAGAATTGGGATTGTAGCCCAAATTTTAGTTCTTTAAGAAAACGCCACACTACTTCCCACAAAGACTGAACTAGCTTACATTCCCAGCAACAGTGTAGAAGCAGTCTCTTTTCTATGCAGTGTCAGCAACACCTGTTGTTTTTTGACATTTTAATGATAGCCATTCTGACCTCCAGACGGATGTGAGGTGACATCTCACTGTAGTTTTGATTTGCATTTCTCTAATGATTAGTGAAGCTGAGCATTTTTTCACATTTGTTGGCTACCTGAATGTCTTCCTTTGAGAACTGCCTGTTCATGTCTTTTGCCCACTTTTTAGCACTTCTTTTTTCTTCCCTGTGAGTTCATTTGAGAACCTCATAGATGCTGGATGTTAGGCCTTTTTCGGATGCATAGCTTGCAAATATTTTTCCCATTCTGTGGGTTGTCTCTATACTCTTTTGGTGGTTTATTTTGTTGTGCAAAACTTTTCAGTTTGATAAGATCCCACCTGCCAATCTTAGCTTTTGCTGCATTTACCTTTGAGAAGTTGGTCATGAGTTCACTGACTATGCTGATGTCCAGAAGGGTGTTCTCTAAGTGTTCTTCTAAGATTCTTATAGTTTGAAGTTTCACATTTAGGTCCTTGATCTACTTTGCCTTAATTTTTGTATATCGTGATAATCACCAGTTTCATTCTTCTGCATGTGATTAGCCAGTTTTCCCATCACCATTTGCTAAATATGGTTTCTTTTCCCTAATGTTTGTAATCATTGGTTTTGTTGAAGATGAGTTGGTTCAAAATCAGTAGATTTATTTCCAGAATCTCCATCCTGTTCCATTAGTTTCAGTGGGTATTCCTGTACCAGTACCATGCTGTCTTGGTTACTGTAACCTTGCAGTAAAATTTGAAGCCTGGAAGTACGATGCCTCCACCTTTGTTCCTTTTGCTGAGGATTGCTTTAGCTATTTGGACTCTTTCTTCCTTCCATATGAATTTCTGTATTGTCTTTTCTAGGTCTGTGAAAAATGATTCTGAAAATTTGATAGGAATTATGCTGACTCTGTAGATTGTCTTGGGTTGAATGGACATCTTGACAATATTAACTCTTCCAATCCATGAACATGGGATGTTTTTCCAATTGTTTGTGCCTGCCTTGATTTCTTTGAGCAGTGTTTTGTAGTTCTCACTGTAAAGATCTTTCATCTCTTTGGTTAGGTGAATGTCAAACTATTTTATTTGTTGTGTGGTTATTATGAATGGGATTGTGTTTTTTACTTGGTCCACAGCCAGCTTGTTGTGATATATAGAAATGCAACTGTTTTTTGTACAATGATTATTGTATCCTGAGACTTTACCAAAGTCATTTATCAGTGTGAGGAGTTTTTTGACAGACCCTCCAGGATTTTCTAGGTATGGGATCATATTATCTGCAAAAAAGGCATAACTTAACTTCTCTTTAACTATTTAGATACCCCTGATTTCCTTCTCCTGCCTGGTTGCTATGGATAGGACTTCCACTACTATGTTGAATAGGAGGGGTAAGATTGGGCATCCTTGTCTTGTTCCAGTTCTTATGGGATGCTTCCAGCTCTGCCCATTAACCATGATGTTGGCTGCAGGTTTGTCATATTTGTTTGTTTATTATTTTGAGGAATGTTCCTTTGATACCCAGATGTTTGATAGTTTTTATCAAGAAGGGATATTGGATTCACCAACAAATGTTTCTGCATTTAATGAGGTAACAACGTAGTTCTTGATTTTATACTTGTTTATGTGATGGAGTACATTGATTGATTTATGTATGTTGAGCCAGATTTGCATTCCAGGAATAAAGCCCAGCTGGTCATGATAGATGATTATTCTAATGTGCTGTTAGATGTAATTTGCTAGAATCTTGTTGAGAATTTCTGCATCTATATTCATCAAAGAAGTTGGACTATAGTTTTCATCTTCATTGGGTCTTTGCCATTTTGGGGTATCAGGATGATATTGACTTCATAGAATGAGCTAGAGAGAATTCCTTCCTTCTCAATTGCCAGGAATATTTTTAATAGGATTGATATCAGCACGTCCTTGTACATCTGGTAGAATTCAGCTGAGAAACCATCTGACCCAGGACTTTTTCTTTTTGGAAGAGAGTTTTCTTACAACTGAGTCAATTTCTTGGATTCTTGGTCTGTTTAGGGTTGCAATTTCTTCTTGTTTCATTCTTGGGAAGTTATGTGATGCCAGGAATTCTTTAATTTCCTTTAGATTTTCTAGTTTATCTGTAAAGAGATGTTCACGGTAATTTCTAACAATCTTTTGAATTTCTTCTGGGTCAGTTGTCACATTGCCTTTTTTGATTCTAATTGTGTTAATTCAAACTTTCTCTATTCTTTTGTCAGTCTGAGGGGTCTGTCAATCTTATCCATCTTATGTAATTTGTTGATCCTATCTATGACTTTTTTGGTGTCTATTTGTTTTCAACTGTGACTTTATTTTAATAATCTCAATTTTTTTTTTTTACTAATTATGTGATTGGGTTGCTCTTGACTTTCTAGTTACCTTAGGTGTGACATTAGACTGTATACTTGAGATCTCTCTATTTTCTTGATATGTGTGTGTAATGTTATAAACTTCCCTCTCAGCATTGCCCCGTGGTATCCCACAGGTTTTGGTGTGTTGCATCTTTGATTTTCATTTGTTTCCAGGAATCTTTTTATTTCTGCCTTGATTTCTATTTTAGCCCAAAAGTCATTCAGAAGCATGTGTTTAATTTCCATGTATTTGTGTGTTTTGGGGGTTCCTGTTGGTGAGGATATTTATTTTTATTCCACAGATTTGAGAAGATGCTTGGGATGAGTTAGACCCTTTGAAAATTGTTCACATTTGATTTATGCCCAATTATGTGGTCCGTCTTGGAGTATGTTCCAAGTGATGATGAGGAGAATATATTTTCTCTGGTTTTGGGGTTAAGTGTCCTGCAGATGCCAATTAGATCCAATTAGTAGAGTGTTGAGTTAAGGTTCTGGATTTTCTTGTTTTATGCCTCAGTGATCTGTCTAAAGCTTTTAGCAGAGTATTAAAGTCTCCAACTGTTATTGTATGGCTTCTATGTCCTCTCTTAGTTTAATTAGCAATTGTCTTATAAATCTGGGTGCTCCTATATATTGGGTGCATACATATTCAAAATGAACGCTTCTTTCTTGTGGATTGAGCCTTTTATCATTACGCAGTATCTGTCAGTGTCTTTTTTAACTTTTATTGGGTTAAAGTGTTTTATCTGATATAAGAATAACTACTCTGGCTCTTTTTTTGTTTTCTTCTAAGATTTTTCTCCAGCACTTTATCTTGAACCCATGGGTGTCATTTGTAGTGTGACAGGTTTCCTGAAGGCAGCAGAGGGCTAAATCATGTTTCTTTAATCAATTTGCCACTCTATGCCTTTGGAGTGGCACACTGGATCCATTCATTTAATTTCCTGAGTTAATTATTGGTATGTGGGGAGTTATTCCTGCCATATTGCTGTTAAGAGGTTGCTTTGCTTTTCAGGTTTTGTGGTTGGTTTTTATGGTCTATTAACTCTGTGCTTTCCTGTGCTTTTGTGGTGAGTGGAGCCATTATTTTGTTTCTGTTCTTAGAACTTTCTTAAGCATCTCCTGAAGGACTGGTCTGGAGCTGGAGGTAGCATATTGTCTAAGGGATTTTAATTCTCTTTCATTAATGCAGCTTAGCTTGATGGGTCAGGAAGTTCTTGGCTGGAATTGCTTTTCTTTAAGAATGTTACAGATGGGACTTCAGTCCCCTCTGGCTTGTAGGGTTACTGCTGAGAAGTCTGCTGCAATTCTGATTGGCCTATTCCTTCTCTGTAAGCTGCCTTTAGGATTTTTCTTTCATGCTTACTTTGTAGAAAAGGATTACTACATTTCTTTGGGATGGTCTTCTCATGTAATACCTTGTAGGAATTCTCTAGAACTCTTGCATCTGTGTGGTTGCCTCTCTAGTGAGATAGGAAAAAATTTTCTTGGTTGACTTTTTGGAAAGCTTGTTCCAGGGTGTTCTCAGTTTCCCTTTCTCTCTCAAGGATGCCAATCAGCTATAGGTTTGGTTTCTTTACAAAATTCCAAACCTCTTGTGAGCTTTGATCATTCTTCTTGAATCTTTTCTGCTTGTTTTTGTTGACCTGGGTTAGTTCAATTGTTTGATACTCAAGCTCTGAGATTCTTTCTTCTGCCCGGTCAATTCTACTCCTTAGATTTATCATTGTGCTTTGAGCTTCCATGAAAGAATTTTTAATTCTGGGAATTCAGACAAGATGTTTATTTTATTGTTCAACTCAGTTTTCAATGCCTCGTGACCTGTTCTTCCATCTTCTCATGGCTTTCCTTGACTGTTTTTGCCATCCATAGTCTGAACTCTATGTCTGTCATCAGGGACAGGTCATTCTGGATGGGTTCTGTCATTTGGCATCTGGAAGGGCCATTTGTGGGTGACAACTCATTATGATTTGGGGGATTGTTGGTGTTTTTATCAACTGGTTCTCCATCAACTGTGAGAATGGATTTTTCTTTTTTTTTTAGTTAGTAAGGTAAAGAAAATGAGTATAGATGACTCCAGAAACTTAATGATAAAGGTGAGCAATGAAACAGGGAAAGCAGAGTCAGTATTAGGTTTTGTTGTCTGTTTTTATTATGGAGAATTTTATACATACACATAAGGACAGAGAGCAGTACAGTACCCATCACCAAGTTTTGACAATTATTAATATTTTGCTAATTTCATCTCATCTACATCCTACCACATTCTTAAAACATATCCTGTGCTTCACTTCAGCATGTACTTCCAACTGATGAGAATATTTTTTTTTTTTGAGCTGGAGTCTCACTCTGTCGCCCAGACTGGAGTGCAGTGGCCACTCCCGGCCACTGCAGCCTCGACCCACTGGGCTCCGGCGATCCTTCTGCCTCAGCCC
>NW_007245632.1:322785-412198 GCF_000164805.1 Carlito syrichta
TCGACCCACTGGGCTCCGGCGATCCTTCTGCCTCAGCCTTCCGAGTAGCCAGAATTACAGACACATGATACCATGCCCAGCTGATTTTTTGGTTTATTGTAGAGATGAGGTTTCGCCAAGTTGCCCAGGCGGGTCTCTAACCCGCAGGCTCAGGCAATCCACTCACCTCAGCCTCCCAAAGCGCAGGATTATAGGCTGAGCCACTGAGCCCGGGCGATGAGAACTTTTTAGCATAGCCATGATACCACTGCCACGCCAAACAAAATGTATGGCAAGTTTTTAATATCATCTGGTACTTAATGAGTTTTGTTTTGTTTTTTTTAGATGGGGGAAATGATAGAATGTTTCTATAGGGATGGGAATAATCCAGTAGAGAAAAAAATAATTAATAAAAGAGAGACAAAAAAAAAAAATACAGTTGGAGCAATGTCCCTGAGAAGGCAAGAGAGGGATGGGATGCAGGAATTTACTTTAAATAAGAGCATGATGACTCATCTATTGTCACAAGTGAGATGGCACAATCTCATGCTGACTGGGCACCTTGGCAAACAGGGTAGACAGTGGAAGACTATAGACTTCCATCTGCTTCTATTCTTCGTGAATAAAATGAAAGGTCACCCGCCAAAATAAAAGATGGGCTGTTTTGGAAATTTTCAGCGAGAAAATAATATATTAAATAATAAATCAAAATATTGAGAGAGTGAATGGCTAGGGGCATCCACTAGGATTTTGTGGGCCTGCTTGAAAGTAGTGGGCATCGATTTAAGGCCATACTAAACAACAGGGTTGAGCATTTTTCCCCAGCCACATTCAGCTCCAGGATGGTGAAGCTATCCATGGAGTATTACAAATCTGTGTGGGCGTGGCTAACTCCAATGGCCAGAGAAAATTCATTTTGGATAATGTAACACCCAGTATTGGCCTAAGATAATAAATAGCGATGATCAGAATAAGAAATGTGAGGAATGAGAAGGTGGGAACACGAAAAGAGAGACATTAAAATACACAAGGCAAAGACATGAGTTTACAAAAATAAGGCAGTTTGATTTTGCTGAGATTTTAAATGTAAAGAATGGAGTTGTGACACCTCAAACCAGAAAGGAATATAGACCATGAAGGGCTTTACAACAGGACTTAGCTGTAGGGTAATGAATGGTTTTAAGCAAGGGAGTGGAAAGGTTAGTTGTATATGTATACCCAGTTCGTTTTCCCTTTGGGACTGGAGTCTCATGGGGGGGGGGTCCTAGTTTGTGGAGGTAGCAAACGCTGAGTGCTGATTTTCCACAGTCACCAGTACTCCCATCTAGAATCTGTTTTCTGTTTCTGACATGAGCCAGAGGGGAGGGGACTTACTGGCTCCAAACCTGGCTACCCATTCTTTTTCCTCCTGCTCTGTCCCAGTGGTCCCCTGAATGTTGTAGGGTGCGTCTTCCATCTCACCGGCTCCAACTGCTGTGGGTCTCTGACTCCTGGGACTCTCTTCCTTGGTTTGCTCTGTAAGAGAGGCCCTGATTGGCTGCTTTTAGGTGGCCATCTTGAATCCCTGTCCTCTTGGTTTTCTTTATGCATGTCCACTTCTTTTTGGTTTCCTTCATGCCTATCTTTTCTTCCATACACCCCCACCCCCAAAGATCGTGCCATCCTTGCCACCAAGTTGTAGTTACATTGCTCCTTCTACCACCACCCCTACTTGCCACCCAGTGTTCTTCCACTTGCCATCTCTCAGAGTTTTAACCACTATTGTAATTATTAGCTTCCAAACATCTTCAATTTATGAGTTTCAACCCCATTTATTCAACTGCCATTCTACCTCATATTGGAGATTTGTGCAAATACTGATTAAATTATGCTAATTTCACATCATAAGTATGTGTGTAATCGATCTCTGTCTTTCATTCCCTGCCTCTTTCCACTGTTCTTGTTCAGAGCCTTGTTACCTGTTGCCTGAGAGATTTCTGCTGCAAACACCTCATCTCTATGGTTTCTTGACTCTGCATGTGTCTTCCAAATACTCACATGTGTTTTATTTTGTTTTTTCAGAATGATATCTCAATTAATTTTAGCCTTTCACATCTATCTTCTGTCACTAACCACCATGATTTTTGAGATTTATCCATGTTGGATGTATTAATTGTTTGTGCTTTACATTAATAAACAATATTTTATCATATTCAAGCACCATCACAATGTGTTTGCTCATTCACCAATTAATTGATATTTGCTTATTAATAGCTTTTGGGTATTATAAATACATTTGCTATAAACACTTGGGTAGTTTAACTTTGTGTGACTGTGAGTTTCATTTCTCTTGGGTAACTAAAAGAAGGATTGCTGGGTCATAACTGTATATTTAACTTTATATAAAAATGCCAATCTATTTTCTAAAGTAACTGTACTATTTTGTATTATGTTCAGCAATATGAGTTCTAGTTGCCTTGCAATACAGCCGGCACTTGGTAATGTCAGTCTTTTTAATTTTAGCATTTGTATTGGGTTTGTAGTGATATTTAACTCCTATTCCCTGATGACTAGTGATATTATGCATTTTTCTGTGTTTATTTTTGTTTTTCTGAAGTGAGCATAATCTCAAGATTTTATTCTCTTCATAATTCAACAAAATATGACATTAGAACTGGATCACTCGGCCCTTTCTCTCCTTATCTCCCCCCAGTTCAAAATGTTGCACTTAGTAGCCAGCGTCCTCTTAGACCTGCAGTTGGGCTTAACACACTCAAGCCTCAGCACAATCTTCTTTGTAGTTTTAGCCTTTTTCCAGAAAATCAGCTTAGTCTGCCCACCATCGCCACTTTGCTTCCGGTCACAACACTGCTTTCTCTGGGCTTGCAGAGAACCCTTGCCCTTCTTGTACTGTGTCACTTTGGGGGGTTGGTGCTTGCCACACACTTCTTACAGAGTCCAGCGGGTTTTAGGAATGTTCACCATATTTGCGAGAGCATTATGAGCATGGAAAGCTATGTGTTTATTTTCTTCTAATTTATATTTATTCTTTAGTGGAATGTCTGCACAAATCTTTTATATATTTTTAAAAATTGGATTGTCTTATTATTTGGTTGTATACTTTTTTAAAACATATTTTTGGATACAAGTCCTTTATCAGATATAAATTTTGTCAGTATTTTCTGCATGTCTGTGGCTTCTTTTTACATCTTCTTTAAAAAGTGTTTGCAAGAGGAGCAGTTGCTAATTTTGATAATATCAAGTGCATCCGTTTTTCTCCTTTTATGATTTGTGCTTTGTCCTAAGAAATATTTGACAAACTTGCAATCACAATTTTTTTCTTTCTGCTTTCTTTAATAAGACTTACAGTTAGAGTGCTCACATTTAGGTTTGTGATCCATTTTGAGTTACTTTTTCCTAGAAAGTGTGAATTGATGTTCATCTTTTGCCTATAGGTGAACAGTTATTAGAGCACCATCTTTCGAATAAACCATTCTTTCTCCCATTTAATTACTTGGGTACCTTTGTTGCAAATCACTTGTTTATACACGTGTTTTACTATTTATCAGCTCTGTTTTCTTTCACTGATCTCATCCTCACAGCAATACAGCAGTGTCTTGATTGCTAAAGCTTTGTGCAAAATCTTGATATAGATAGTACAAGGCATCCACCTTTGTTCTTCTTCAAAACTGTCTTTGGAACCGGGCTCAGTGGCTCAACCTGTAATCCCGCACCTTTGGGAGGCTGAGGTGAGTGGATGGCCTGAGCCCACGGGTTTGAGACCCGCCTGGGCAGCGAGACCTCATCTCGACAATCAATCAAAAAATCAGCTGGGCGAGGTAGCGCATGCCTGTAATTCTGGCTACTTGGAAGGCTGAGACGGAAGGATCGCCGGAGCCCGGCAGGTCAAGGCTGCCGTGGCTGGGAGCGGCCGCTGCACTCCAGTCTGGGCGACCCAGTGAGACTCCAACTCAAAAAAAAAAAAACTGTCTTTGGTATTGTAGTTTGATAAAAGCTTTAGAATTAGCTTGTCAATTTCTACAGAAAAAGCTTGAAGGCATTTTGATTGCTTATGTTTAATTGATAGATCAATCTAGGGAGAACTGCCACTGTAACAGCACGAGTCTTCTAGTTTGTGAACGGAGTAACTCTCTCGATGTGGTCAGGTCATCTTTAAATTCTCCCAGCAACATTTTAGCTTTCAGAGCACAACTTTTGCTCCAATTTCATAAAACTTATCCTTATTGCAGTTGCTAGTCTATCTGTATTCATCTTTAAAATTTATCTTTATCTCAGTTGCTTTATTTCAGATACTATTATAAATGGTATTGTTTTTAGATATCAGTTTCCAATTATTGGCTGCCACTATATGAATTGCACGTGTTTTTAAAATATTTGACTTTACCCTGTGTCCTATTACCTTGTTAAATACAGTTTTTAGCTCTGGTAGCATTGTTGTAGATTTCCTGGATTCTTTATGTAAGCAATCACGTAGTCTGTCAAGAGAGACGGTTTTACTTCTTTCTTTCCAATCTGTATGTTCTTTGTGTGTGTGTGTGTGTGTGTCTGTGTGTGTGTGTGTGTTTGTGTGTGTGTGTGTGTGTGTGTGTGTGTGTGTGTATGCAAGTGCACATTCATGTTTACCAGTGCACATTCATGTTTACCAGTTCAGTGTTGATCAGGAGTGGTGAGAGCAGATTAACTTGCTTTTTTTCTGATTTTGGGAGAAAAGCATTAAGTATTTTACCATTGTGTATTTTTTGTCATTATTGTACACATGTCCTTTCTAGGACCGAGAAATTCCATTCTTCTTGTTGAGAATTTTTGCCATGGATGGATGTTGAATTTTGTCAATTGTTTCTTCTGTATCCATCAAGCTGGACACATATCTTGCATTCTTAATATGTTAATATGATGAATTAAATTAATTGACTTTTCAGTGTTGAACCAACCTTACTTTCCTCGGTTAAATCTAAGTTGTGATGTAGTTTTAAAATATGTTGCCGGATTTGACGACTAATAATTTTAAATTTAGACTTAGGTTTAAATATTCACATTTTTGCATATTTATTTATTTTTGAGTTAGGGTCTTGCTCTGTCTCCAAGGCTGGAGTGCAGTGGTATGATCATAGCTCTCTGCAAACCCAAAGTCCTGGGCTCAGGCCATCCTCCCACCTCGGCTTCACGAGGAACTAGGACTGCAGGCATGCACTATCACTCCTAGCTGATTGTTTTGGTGAGGAGGGGAAGCAAGATTTATTGAGAGCACAGAAAAGCTCCCACAGTGGGAGGGGACCTGAAGGGGTTGCCCACCCCCAGTTAATTAAAAAAAATGCAGAAGCAGGGTCTCACTATTTTGCAGTTCATGGTCTTGAACTCCTGGGATCAATCAATTCTCCCATCTCAGCCCCCTAAAGCACTGTGATTACAGGCTCCAGACATAGCACCTGGGAATCCATATTTATAAAGTATATTTTTCTGTAGGTTTTTTTTGGGGGGGGCAGTATTTTTTCTGGTATTAGTGATAGGTTTGCACTGGCCTAATAAAATGTACCCCTATTCTTCACTGCCTCTGGTAACCATCATTCTACTCTGTCTCCATTAGTTTGATCTTTTCAGCTCCCACATACAAATGAGAACATGTGATACTTGTCTTTTTTTGTGCCTGGCTTATTTCACTTAACATAATGTCCTCCAGGTCCATCCAGGCTGTTGCAAATGACAGGTTTCATTTTTCTTTATGGCTGAATAATACTATATTATGCATATAGGCCACATTTTTTTCATCCATTCATTCACTGATGAACACTTAAGTTGATTCTGTATCTTGGCTATTGTGCATGGTGATGCAGTTGATAAGGGTGTACAGAAATCTCTTTGAAAGACTGATTTCCTTTCTTTTGGATATACACCCAGGAGCAGGATTGCTGGATCACATGGTAGGTCCCTTTTTTGGTTTTTTGAGAAACTTCTGCACTGTTGTCCACAGTGGCTTTTCTAACTTACATTCCTAGCAGCAGAGTACATGTATTCCTTTTTCTCCCCAGCATTTATTATTGTCTGTCTTTTGAATAAAAGTCATTTTAACTGGGGTGAGATGTTTTATGTCATTGTAGTTTTGACTTGAACATTTTTCTGATCATTAGTGATGCTGAACATTTTCTAATATGCCTGTTGCCTATGGTATGTCTTCTTCCAAAAAAATTATCTATTTAGAACTTTTGCCCAGGTTTTAGTTGTGTTGTTGTTGTTACTGAGTTGTTTGAGTCCCTTAATACTGTGGTCATTAATCCCTTGTCAGATGGGTAGTTTGCCAATATTTCCTCCCATTCTGTGGGTCATCTCTTCACTTTGTTGATTGTTTTCTTTGCTTTGCAGAAGCTGTTTAGCTTGATGTGATCCCATTTGTCTATTTTTGCGTTGGCTGCCTTTGCTTTTGAGGTCTTACTCAAGAAGTCTTTGTCCAGACCAATGAGACCAACATCCTGCATAATTTCCCCAATATTTTCTTCTAGTAGCTTTATAGTTTCAGGTCTTACACTTAAGTCTTTAATCCATTTTGCTTTTGCTTTGTGTATATGTTAAGAGATAAGGATGTAATTTTGTTCTTCTGCATATGGATATTCAGTTTTCCCAGCATCATTTATTGAAGAGACTGACCTTTCCTGAATGTACGTTTTTGGTGCCTTTGTTGAAAATGAGTTGATCATGAACGCATGGATTCTATTTGGGGGTTCTCTATTCTATTCTGTTGGTCTCTGTCTGTTTTTATGTCAGTACTGTGCTGTTTTGGTTATTTTAGCTTTGTAGTATAATTTGAAGTCTGGTAGTATGGTGCTTCTAGCTATGTTTTGTTTGCTCAGAATCACTTTGACTATTCTGAGTCTTTTGTGGTTCCATATACATTTTAGAATTGCTTTTTTCTATTTTGTGAAGAATGTGACAGGGATTCAATTGTGTTGAATCTGTAGATTGCTTTGCATGGCATTGACACATTTAAACAATGTTGTTTCTTCCAATCTATGAGCATGGCTATGTTTTCTTTTCTTTCTTTCTTTTTTTTTTTTTGGTGTCCTTTTCCAATTTCTTTCATCAACGTCTAATAGTTTTCATTGTAGAGATCTTTTCCTTCTTTGGTTAAATTTACTCCTAGCTACTTTATTTGTAACTATTGCAGATACCTATTTTCTTGCATTCTTCTTCAGAATATCTGTTGTTAGTATATCAAAATGCTACCGATTTTTAATAATGACTTTGTATTTTGCAGCGTTACTGAATTTGTTTAGCAGTTCTAACAGTTTTATGGTGGAGTCTTTAGTGTTTTCTAAATATATCATCTGAAGACAGGGCTAATTTGACTTGTTTCTTTCCAATTTTCTTTATTTCTTTCTCTGGTCTAATTTCACTGGCTAGGACTTCCCACAGGGTGTTGAATACAAATGGTGAAAATGGGCACAGTGTCTTGCTTTCCCCTGTTTATGATCATGATAGCTGCGAATGTGTCATAAGTGTGTCTCGTAATTTTTAATTTTCAATTGTGTATAGATGGTCAGGAGAACCTGAGGTAGATAGCATTTATGCCTTGCATGGGTCACACTTCTTTTCCCAGAGGCCATTAGCCTGGGAAAATCCATTTCAGTAGCTGCACTGGGCTTGAGTCTCGTTGTTGCTGTAGTAATTTTATGGCACCACAGATTTCAGATGCCTCCAGTGGAAAACCACTGCTATTTTGTTCTTGGTGCAAGTTCTAGATTTTCAGGGTGAGATAGAGGGAGCGAGGGTCAGCATTCCCGTCCATCTTCAGATCTACCCCCCTGCTCTGCAAGCTTTCCACACCTGCACCTCGGAAGTGCCTCTTTCAGTACCTCTCACCTCCCCAGGAGTAGAGCGACACTGTTCTTTACTTGCTCCAAAGCTACTTGGGTGATGTTAGAACATGCCCTTCTGGCTGGGCTCGGTGGCTCAGCCTGTCATCCTATCACTTTGGGAGTCCAAGGTGAGTGGACTGCGTAAGCCCGCGCATTTGAGACCAGCCCGGGCAACTTGGCAAGATCTTGTCTCTACCACAGATCAAAAATGAGCCGGGCTTGGTAGCACGAACCTGTGGTTCTGGCTCCTTGGAAGGCTGAGGCGGGAGGATCGCCAGGGCCCAGGAGGCTGAGGCTAGGGTGGCCGTGAGCGTGCCATGGTACTCCAGCCTGGGCGACAGAGTGAGACTCTGACTCAAAAAGGAAGGAAGGAAGGAAGGAAGGAAGGAAGGAAGGAAGGAAGGAAGGAAGGAAGGAAGGAAGGAAGGAAGGAAGGAAGGAAGGAAGGAAGGAAGGAAATTACCTGTCTTTATCTTTTTCCTTTTTTTCTTTATCCTTTTCTTTTTACTCCTCCCGTCTCCGTCTTAGGCAGCGATGTCTTAAGCTGAACTCTGCCTTCTGTCTTTGTGGGGCTTGGGGTACAACCAAGGTTCTTGTTTCTACCTTCCTGCAGCAGATCTCTGCTTTGTGTTGATTTCAGATCCCGAGCATGCATGCATTTCCTGTCCTTCCCCCAGTGATAGCTTTTTCCCCTCAGGTTCAGCGCTGAGCACAGAGTATGTATTCTCTAGCCCACCTTAGCCATTGAAGACTTTTTTGGGTTTGGGGGGCAGGAATGCTTTCTAGCTTTTTTCAACATCATTTGGCATTTATTTCTGACCCTCTCACTGTTCACTGGGGACAGGTCGGTCAGCGTGAGGGTCTTACTTTGCAAGAGACGTGAGGCTGGGACCCTGCTGGGTTTGTGCCGATTCTCCATGCCACTGGTGATGGCCACCCCCATGTCTGCACCCCGAGAGAGGCTCTCCCATGCTTCTGCTTCCTTAACCTTTCTTGAGAGTAACTTAAGGAGGAGGATGTTGATTGCTGGTGAGTGTGTGCAGATTCTCCTGTGTCTGCAGCTCACAGGGAGCTTTGAGGTGCATTAAAGTTCACTTGTTTCTTTTTTATTCATTTATATGGTCGTTACCTCCTCTTCCCATGCTCTGCCAAGGGCACAACTGTTTATAGTTCCTAGTCCTTCTTGAAAAGCTTGTAGCATTTTGGAGTTCTGCACCCTTTTGAAAACTTGGCTCTCTGATAGGTCCCAATAAAAATATGATATAGATTTTTTTGAATTTTTCTTGTAGTGAGGATGGAAGTGGCCTCCTAACTCTTGTGTCTGTGTACATTCTCAACGGAAGGAGAAATAGCCTTTTCATCTTTGTATCCTGATCTAGGGTTATCTACTACAGGAAAGTTCTAACGATTTCTGAAGATTTTAAACAAATTTACCTCATCTGCAGATGCCTCTGGAAACACCATGGACTCTTGGTCTTGGTGAAGATTTCATTTTGGAAATACTGAAGTGGTTCTAATTCTAATTCCTTCAAACTGCAGTCCCATAAGGCAATAGAAAACTTTTCCGGCGGCACTTAGACTGTCTTTCTGGGCTTCACACCCACCCACCACGCTCCTTTCCTGTCATGGCCTAGGTAACCCGACTTCATCTGCTCACCCCTGAAATTCCGCTCCTCAAAAATGCCTCAACAACCCCTACCCTAAGTGGGGCCTCCACCTCCTCCATTGCATCCTCATGTAGTACCATATTAGTTTCCTTCTCAACGTTTACCATAGTTTGTCATTGACAGCCATATCCGATCATTTGCTTAATTAGTCTCTTCCCCACTATTGGCTTCCTTGGAGCAGAGCCTTTCTCTCCATTGCTCTCAGCTGCCCTCTGTGCTGTTGACATAGTTTAATGAGCACTTTGTACTTTGCCTAGTGAATGTCAGGCACTCAAAATTTGTTTAATGAGGCCATGACCTTGTTAAACTCTGCCGTCTCCACGTGGCTCTTTGAGCTATGGCTGCCATGTTTCCTTAGCTTTGGTCCCCTCCCCTACCCTGGGGAGGTGAATCTCTCTTTGATTTACTTTCTAAATAAACTTTGCTTGAAAACTTTTTTTAAAAATTTTTGTTTAATGAATAAAATCCTTGTCAGGTAGATCAGAAGGGAGAAATAACGGTTGTGAGGGAACTAGAAATTCAAGGCAGGCTTCCAAGACAAGACAAGATTTGGCACCAGAAAAGCTGAAGGCCAGGAACAAACTCAGCCCTGTTTAAGTTTGTCCTTTAAACAAAGATACCAGCCTCTGCAAGTGTGTGAGCAGGCCAGGTGAATATTTGCTTAGAGTTTATTCTCTCGTGTGAGTGTGGTGAAAGAAATGGCCACATAAACTTGAGATAAGGTGATTACACATGAAAGCTTTGGATGCACACCTGAACAAAAGAATTCAATGATCTGCTGAGAGAGAAATACACAGAATAGAGCATTTCGATAGCCTTTCATACCAGTAATATAATAACTGCCAATTATACCAAGCTGGCATTTATTGATAAAAATTTGTGTATTCATGCTTACATGTGTAAACTTCAGTTACCTTCAAAATCATCTCCTTCTTTAGATGCAATATATCTATCAAGATCCTTTTGCCACTGCTCAAAACAGTCTTTGAACTTGTCAGTTTTGATAGCTTTGAGTGCTCCTGCTGTTTTTGGTTTCACTTCTTCCATGTAGACAAAGGGATTCCCTTTGAGAACTTTTTCATCCAGGGAAACAAAAAAAAGTAACTTGGGGTGAGATTGGGTGAATATGGTGGGTGGGACATGGACAATCTACAGATTCAATGCAATACCCATTAAATTACCATCATCATTCTTCTCAAACCTGGAAGCAACAATATAGAAATTCATATGAAAACAAAAATGACCACAAATAGCCAAAACAAAACAAAAAACCCTCAGAAAATATAGGAGATATCACACTTCCAGACTTTAAACTTTATTATAAGTCCACAATTAAAAAAAAAAACAAAACCTGGTATTGGTACAAGAACAGGCATATGAACCAGTGGAACAGAATTGAGATTCTAGAACCAAAACCTCAATTTCTCAACCAACTCATCTTCAACAAAGCCTCCACCAACAACCACTGGGTAGAAGAGAACCTATCCAGTAAATGCGGCTGGGAAAACTAGCTGAACACATGCAGAAGAATGAAATAGGACCCCTACCTATCACCATACAAAAAAATCAACTGCCAATGGATCAAAGATCTAAATGTAAAACCTCAAACTATAAGAATCTTAGAAAATGCAGGAGATGCCCTTATGGAAATCAGAAATTTCCTGATCAAAAATTTCCTTGATAAAAAATTCCTGATCAAAACCCCAAGTGCCCAGGCCATAAGAGATAAGACAGACAAGTGGGACCTCATCAAACTGAAAAGCTTCTGCAAAGCAAGAGAGACCATCAAGGTAGTAGGGACACAGCCCACAGGATAGGAAAAAATATTTGCCAACTATATATCTGACAAAGGCCTAACATCCAGGATCTACAAGGAACACAAATGTGCGGAAAGGAAAAAAACAAACAAACCAGTCTTATTAAAAAATGAACAAAAGACATGAATAGACACTTTTCAAGAGACCAACAAGCAGCCGACAGACACATGAAAAAATGCTCACCCTCATTAATCATCAAAGAAATGCAAATCCAAACCACATTGAGATATCACCTGACTCCAATCAGGATGGCCATCATTAATAAAACAAAAAACAAATGCTGGTGAGGATGTGGAGAAAAGGAAACTTTTCTACACTGTTGGTGGGAGTGCAAACTCGTTCAACCTCTATGTAAAACAGTGTGGCAATGTCTAAAAGAACTAGAAATTGACCTTCTATATGACCCAGCAATCCCCCTTCTGGGAATATACTTGAAGGAACTCAAATCATTCTACAACAAAGGTAACTGCACACTCTTGTTTGTTGCAGCACTAATCACAATAGCAAAAATATGGAACCAACCATGCTGCCCATTGAAACTGGACTGGATACAAAAAAATATGGTACATATACACAGTGTAATATTATGCAGTCATAAAGAAGGCAAAATTAGGGACTTTGCAGCAACTTGGATGGATTTGGAGTTTACCATCCTCAGTGATCTACCACGGAAACAAAGAACTGAGTCCCCTATGTTCTCACTCATAAGTGGAGCCTGAACACCTATCATAATATTACAAAAATGGATTGGCAGTGGCAGGATACTGCCAGGGACGAGGGGCACAAAATACCAGTAGGGGTGCCTGACTCTAATCCAGGTGAGGTCCAATGGGAGGTCCAAAACTCCACCTGCCCCTAAACCACTTACGTACGCAATTCTGACTTGTACACTACAACTTTTTATTTTAATATAAAATAAAATAAAATGCTTATGCACGTTTGCTATGTGGCATTTACTCTTCTGAGCTCATAACAACCCTGTGATATAATATTGTATTCACATTATACGGATGAAGAAACTGAGACATATAGGGTCACTTGACTGGCAGACATTCTGGGGTTTGAAGTTGGGGTTTGAATCTGGTTGCAGAACTCTTGCTCTGCAGCTGTCACTCTATGCCTAGAAGTCCAGTAAAAACTGTAAAACTCCAGTAACACTGTACCACAAAACCATTAATAGAAATAAAAAGTTCATGCACACCAAACTGGGATCCATGCTTTTGTGGGATACGTTAATATGGAAGGATTTCAAAACATATCAGAATGGAAATGAAAGGAAATACATAAATACATCATGAAAAAGGTTCTTGCATAATCCAATGATGAGTATGCCAGAATGGAGGCGTGGGATTAATTTAACTCCTTGGCACCATAAGATAAGTTTACTGAACTTATAAAGATTTTGTGCTTAAACACGGGTTTTTAAGCATTGATATGAAGAAAGACCAAGAAGCAGCTCCAGCAAGAGCCTTGAAGCAGGAGCAGGTATGAGAGGCAGATACTGGTGAAGAAAAGCAATGAGACACAAAGAAAAAACCAGGAAGTCAAAGAAGAACCAGCGAGACGACAACAAAAGAATATTCTTGTAGCCGCTTTGGTGAGAAGGAACAGACATGTTGTTGATCTTGTCTAATGCACTCTGAAGGGCTCATGGTTGAGGACTTTCAGCTTTTTCTTGCCTTAGTCAGCTTTTTACCATTTTTCCAGCACCAGCAGGATGGCTGAGCTCTTCTGCACCTGACATCCACCTTCTTCCATGAGTTATCTTTATTCAAGAGCCACCCTTGTAACTTAAATAAAACATTGTTCTTGTGTGAATTCTTGTAGGATGCCTGATAAAAATGGGTTTTCCTATGAGCCAAAAGAATCACAATGATCAGAGAATGAAAACCATAAAACAAGGCTCAGGGAACAAAATGGAATATACTGTTGAACACATTTCAGTCCGTGCTTCTGTGTACTCAAATGCATGACAGCCGGAGATCAGGCAGCGGGGACCATCAGTGTCCTCCGAGCTGGAGCCCTCGTGCGAGGCAGATGGCAGTGCTGGGAAGGGAGCAGGGCCTGGTGCTGTTGGGGGTGCCCGTGGTGCGTGTGACTCTCAGAAGCAGAGGTGGATTATTAGATTAGCCTTGCAAGCAACAAGAAAACCAACTGTCCCCAGTTTTTTTTTACTAGTTACCCAAATAAACTTTTGCCTTCATTCCCAAAGAACTGAGGGTCTCCTGGAAACTGCTTTGTTCCATTTTAAGATAAGTTAGAATTGTTGGTCTGGCAAAATTAAAAAAACAAAAACAAAACTTCATCCAATAGGTGATAAATTTTTTCATCCTTTTTCCCAATTCTCTCTCATGTCGAATACGGGTTCTGGCTGATATGGATGGGCCTGAGAGGCTCTTAATCTCCGGTGGCACTTGGTACAGGAAGCATTCTCTGTGACACACTCTGCTTTCTCAGCATCCTCGTGCAATTGCTGTTTTAAATGTACAGCGTATGCTCTGCCCCCTTTGTGCCTTGGCTCACAATTTTTCCTTCTATATGTCAACCTTTCAAAATTTCTTTTCTTTGAACTTGGCTCAAGATACCATCACCTCAACTGCACCTTTTCAAATGGATTCAACTCGAATTAAACCCCCCACTTCTGGGTTTCTACAGCACTGTGTTTTAATTCTGTTCTGTTGCCTAGCAGTTCTGCCTAGGACTGTAGTAATTAGTGTATGCAGGTTTTGCTCTCTCCTGTCTTGTTCACCTTCATTTCCGCCATCGTTTTGCGCACGGCAAGGGCTTACTGGAGTGTTTCAAACATCGCGAGGGCAGTTTTTATCAGCTAGTTCTGATGAATTGGGAGCTGAGAGATCAGGGAGTTCGAAAAAAATATTTACATGTGCGTTGTGATGCTCAGGCATGAGGCGATGAGTTTCTGGGAGGTCAGCGACTGTGTGCAGGAGAAAAAGTGGTGATCATAGGGAGACAGGGCAGATGGTTATGGGTGACGATGACAGAAATGAGGATGATAGCTTATATTTCATGATGGCTTGCAGTTTATGCAGATGATTCCAGAGTTTTGTAGGCAGATCTGACTCCTGGCAATCAAGTGAAGTGATGTGATAAATAATCATGTGATGGAGTGATAAAATGCACGGCATTTTTGTATTTTTCTGGGAAAGGCTTGTTAGCTTCAAAGTTGAAAATGATATATAGCACAGAACATGTTGACAACTTAGAATTCAGGTTAATTATGGCAATTTAAGAGTTTCTGCACTTCTCCTACTCATCAGGGGGTAGTCAGAAGATTTATTCGAGGAACAGTCTGAGAAATCCATTCCAACAAGTCCCTAATCATGAATTCGAACACCAGTGTTATTTTTAGCAAACATTTATTGAACTCCTACGGATTTCACGGGTGCTGTATTATCCCTCCAGAGACATGAAGATGGAGCAATAGTTTCTTCCGCTTGGGGAGACGTCGGCTTCAGATTGTTGTATTTGGCTGCAAAGACTCACGTAAATGTCTTTGTCTTTTGAGGGAAAGGGTACGAGACATCTTGACAGAATACTGATGGGTCACTTGCATGTGTACCAAGGAGGTATTAAGGAAGCTGACTGCAGAAACTTCAGGAACCAGGGTACTCTATTATTGTAGCGTTATGGATCTTGGAGTGTGTCAGTGAATATCTCCCCATCCTTTTAATCAAATTGTTTGGAAAACAAAGCACCACACGCTTAACTGGTATCTTCTTCTGTGTTTCCCATCACCAACTAAAAACCAGGTAGATATAATGTGTGTATAGATTTAACTGAAATAGTTTGGTTTTGTTTTCTTTCTCAGTGTTCACTCACGGAAAGGACTTGAGCTTTGTCGTGTTGTGGAACAGAGAAGAACGATATTATTCTGAGCGATAAATCGGTGATGCCCTCAAGGTCCTACTTTCTTTTTTCTATGGCCAGAAGGAATAAGGGAGTCAAAGAAATGACGAGAAGCTCACGTCCAGAGCTGGTTTCGGGGAGAGGAGTAAAGCCTTCGATTCGCAATTCATGGCGGGAGTGGAAGACGACCGTTTGCTTGAGGCCTGAAAGGAGACGGCAAGGTTCCCAGAAGTATGGGAAGGAAGCGAAGTGGCAGAACTCTTTAGATAAAGACGGATCTCTCAAGAGGTCAAGGGTCAGGGCCTCGGTTCAGTGAGGGTGACTGAGCAGAAGCAAGACCCAGCCAGGATAAACCTGATGTGGATGAGACAAAACTGGCCATATCGATCAGGCTGAGTTGGGAGAAGAAGGAACTCAGGTCTCATTTATGCAGCATAAACTCTAGTTACCATGACTCGTGTGAATGGGGCCGCTAGTATAGCATGAGTAGAAATGTCATCGGATAGAGGGAGCGTTTAGTGGCAGGAATTTAACAGGGCCATAAGTGGATTGCAGCTAGTTGAAAGGAAAAAAAGAAGTTTTGTTTGATTTGCTTATAGTGAGAGTGGAAGGAAACCAAGAATATGATTGGTAGGAGGCTGTCCTTTGAGGTAACGTTTCGGAAAGTCTGTGTGGGGAGTAGCTTCTTTTTACTTCTTTTAATGAGAGACCATCAGAAGGATCTTGCTTGCTGTAGATGTTACCCGGGCAAGAAATATTTCTTTACTGAAAAGAAACATATTGTATTCACTCATTACCCCATGGATGTGACTTCTAGGAAAAGATACACAGGTGAGAAAGGAATGTATTTTTCCCAGACTTGCCGTGGCTCACATTTATAAAACCAGAGGAGAAGTCGCGGGTCAAAGACTCTTGGCTGATTTGTGTGGCATATTAGCCAAGGGCCCAAGGCAGATTGAAGGGGGACTCAGAGAGCTTTGATAACTGCAGTGATCCTGGGACCTTTAAAATATGTGCCCTTTATAACCCCTATTGGATTATTGCAGTTTGCTGGCCAGTATGGTGTGTGATCCAATCTCTTCCACATATTTATTTCAGTTGTTTTGTTTCTGATAACCATGACCCCAGGGGTTACTACAAATGAAATTTTATACTTTGAAAAATAAATAATAGAAAATGTTGAGCATGAGAACGAACATAATACATACCAGAAACAGTGAAATTGAGTCTTTCTTTAGAAAGGGAACAGAAATTAAAGAACCATCTAAAAATAAACCACAATGAAATCAATTTCCAAGACGGCAGCTGAACTTTGCATTGACTTTTCCAATAACAGCTGCATTACAGCATTGTGTAAAGTCCACATCTACTAATCAGGAAAAGCCAAAGATTAGAATCAGACAAAGGTGCAGTTGTTTGAACAAATGGCCATATTAACATTCTGCTTAATTCAAGGGGGATAAAACTGCATGAATTGCACAATTATTTTTATCTAGCAATCATTTTATTAGAACATTACCATTCATTAGAATATCTATTATACATTAAATGAGACAAGAACTTTTAAAGTAAATAAATTAGAACTTATCTGTTGGAAAGAATCAATCAGGATGCTAACATTTATTGCATGCTACTTTATACTAGCCATTATGTTAATTTACTTATCTGTCTTATCTTGTTTCAATTTCACAGAAACCCTAAGAGACATAATTCTTGACCATTCTGGAAATGAGGAAGCTAAGATACAGACAGGTTGAGAACTTGCTTAAAGGAAAATTCCTTCTTCTTTTTATTTTGCTCTTAGAATGACAACACCAGAATGAGGACAACCAAGTACAGAAAGAATGATGGAGTTGAAAACATCACCACTTTACAGCTATAGTAGCAAAAATTAATTCAGGCAAGAATAATTAATAGATTCTGGAAGTGGGGAATTTTAATGGGGAACATGTATTTGCATAGTACCAAAATAGAGCCATGCATGCATAATGACATTTCAGTCAACAATGTACCGGTCCCATAGGTGTGGTCTCCTAAGATTACAATCCTGTATTTTCACTGTGCTTTTGCTGTACTTAGATGTTTAGATACATCAGTACTCATCACTGTGCTACAGTTGCCTATGGTGTTTGATACAGTAACATGTTGCACATACAGGTTTGTAGCCCAGGAGCAATGGGCTAAGCCATCTAGGTTTGTGTAAGTTCACTCCAGGATGTTCCCCTAACAAAGCATTTCTCAGAATGTATCCGTTGTTAAGCAAAGTATGACGGTATCTTTTTACAAATAAAAAAATTAAACAATAGTAACTATGCAGTGCAGAAAATAGACCAACAGTTGATCGAAATTAACACTTCTAGTAAGAGCAGTGGATATCATGTGCCTCTAAGTAAGATAATCTGAGAAAACCATAGCATCACTTTGTATTATTCCAGCCAAGATGCATACTCTAAATAGAATCATGATGAAAAATCATCAGACACACAGTGAGGAACATTCTGTCAATTCTGTCATGTAACTGGCCATATTCTTCAAAACTGTCAATGTCATGAACAATGCATTCTGAACACCATAGAGCCAAATCACACTCCAAGATGAAAACACAAAGCGGGCTGGGCACAGTGGTGCAAGCCTGTAATCCTAGCACTTTGGGAGGCTGAGGTGAGAGGATTGCCTGAGGCTAGGGGTTCGAGACCAGTCTGGACAACTTGGTGAGAACTCATCTCTACAATAAATCAAAAAATTAGCTGGGTGTGGTGGTGCTTGCCTGTAGTTTCAGCTACTTGGAAGGCTGAGGTGGAAGGATCGCCGGAGCCCAGCAGGTCAAGGCTGCGATAGCCATGAGCGTGCCACTGCCCTCCAGCCTGGGTGACGGAGTGAGACTCCAACTCAAAAAAAAAAGAAAAAAGGAAAAGAAAAGAAAACAAAGCATTCCCATCAAAATCAGAACCTCAGTTCTCCTCTGGATATAGTAATGCCATATATAATATATCCCATTGGATATAATAATGTTACACTTCAGAGTTGCTGTGAGAAGATCAACAGTGCTGAAAATTACCGATAAGCATATATGAAATAAGGTTGAAGTAGTGAAATAAGTATCATACTAAATGTGATTATCTTCTCCTATTCACACGCACACACACGAAGACTCAATTTGGTGGTTTGAAAGATGAGATCTTCAAGTTTGAGTCATCAAACTATATTTGATCAGAAAATTCACTGCATACATCATACATCATAGAGTACAGGGTTAATAAATGTCATACTGTGTATTCTCTTCTGGTTAAAAGCATACAATTTTATAGATCTTCCAAATAAGTATTAAATTCTGAGACAGTTTATCATGATTGTTGTGGTTAAGATTATCGAGGTAGCCCTTTCGAGTGCCCTCCCACTGTGGGAGCTTTTCGGTCCTCTCAGCAAATCTTGCTGTCAAAAAAAAAAAAGATCATCGGCCAGGTGTGGTGGTGTGTGCCTGCGTTCCCAGCTACTTGGTAGGCTGAAGTGGGAGGACCACTGGAGGCCAGGAGTTTGAGGTTAGAGTGTGTTACGATCACAACTGAGAGTAGCCACTGCATTCCAGCCTGGCAACACAGAAAGACCCTATCTCTAATCAACTGAAACAAAATAAAAATAGTTTTTAAAAGATCATCGGTTACCTAAACATAGACATAAGCTTAACATACCACAGAAACACTGACATATCATATAGGTAAGTTCTGAATGATATAGCATGGAATGCTCATGGAGAGACTGATTTATATTGGACTAGACAATACTTTCTAAAACATGTATTCCTGCTGGTATTGGCAGAATCCCTTAGTAAGGTATTTACAAAGTGAATATTTACTTCATCTTCTTGCCCTGTATAAAATGCTTGGGAAGATATTTTTTAGAGAGATGGGATCTCACTCTGTTGCTCAGGCTGGAGCGCCAGGGTGTGATCATAATTCACTGCAGCCTTCAACTTCGGGACTCAGGTGATCCTCCTGGCTCAGGCTCCCAAGTAGCAGGGACTACAGGCAGGTACCACCAGTCCCAGATAATTTTTATATTTTTTTGTAGAGTTCTTGTTCTGTTGCCCAGGCTGGTCTTGAACTCCTGACCTCAAGCAATCCTCTAGCCTTGGCCTCCTGAAGTTCTGGAATTACAGGCATGAGCCAACATGCCTGGCCTTGGGGAAATCTTAAGCTGTCAGATTTTGAGAATATATGTGTATACAGATGTATGTATATATATATATATATATACACATACACACATATATTCTCTATATAGAGAGAACATATATATATATACAGAAATACCATGTTTGATGTGAAGAAAGATCAGTAATAAGTAAAAACTGCTAAATTGAGTGGGTTTCACCACCAAAATCTTTAAAAAGCAAGGCATATACATATGAAATACAAAAATTCAGTCATTATTTAAAAAAACTTTCTATGACATCAAATCATTTATGTGATTGATTCATTTCTAATGCAGAATATGTCTACCCAGCCGTCTCACCATTCTCTTTCATATTCCTCCTCTTCGTAACACTTACCACAATTCTAGATCGTTTTTGTGTTTGCCTTTTAAATGTCTGCTTCTCCCACTAGACTCTGACTTAAAAAGAACTTGCTTCATTTGTACATAATTGTTACCTAGAAGCTAGCAGAGTGCTTGGTAAAAAAAAGAAATAGTGCTTCATCTATATTTGCTAATGAATAAACAAATAAATATATGAATCAGTCAAGTCAGTTAATCAAATTAGTTGTCAATGAAATATATCCCATCAATTAATTTGGTTGCTCCCCAGATAGCCTTCTTCTCATCCTTACTCTCTGGCAATTAGAGTGATTAAAATGTAGACATTGCTTCTTATAGATGTCTGCTCAGTAGGACTGAACAAAATTACTGATAGCAAGATGAAATTATTCTTTGAGAAGGAATCATGGATTAACAAAATGCCTACCTTGTTTAGACTGGGCATTAGCATTGTGCTCATACTTGTCAGTTGGGTCCACTTGGTTTATATAGCTACTTTAAAAAAATGTTTTTCTTTTTTTCCTAGGAGGCTATCAATCAATCAATCTATCTATCTATTTATTTTTGGGTAGGGGTCTCACTCTGTTGCCCAGGCTGGCGTGCAATGGCACACTCATGGCCACCGCAGCCTTGACCTACTGGGCTCAGGCAATCCTTCCTCCTCAGCCTTCCAAGTAGTTGGAACTACAGGCACACATCAGCACGCTCGGCTAATCTTTTTATTTATTGTAGAGACGAGGTCTTGTCAAGTTGCCTGGGCTGGTCTCGAACCCGTGGGCCCAGGCAAGCCTCTCGCCTCAGCCTCCCAAAGAACTGGGATGACAGGTGTGAGCCACAGCACCTGGCTATATAGCTATTTTTAAAAAGACTTGAAAACTGATTACAGCTGAAGGTAATTAAGTGGCTAAATTCATGCTGTGGAAGGAACTAAATGCAACACCTACAATTCATATTTAATATGGTTCTGGTTTCTTCCAAACCTTCTTTATTAGAGTCATGGGCCTGAGGTCTAGGGGGACATTTCTTTCTTCAAATTTCAAAAAGAACCCCCTTTCATTTAAAATTTTACTTCAATATTCTCCAGTGATACACTTCTGTGCTCTGCATTATCAGTTGCCTAATTGCCCTAGGGCAATTTTTTTTTTTTTTTTTTTTTTTACAAATGATAGCAAACGCTCTTTTTTCTTTTGTAAATGCTCACATTTACACACATTAAGTCCTGAATACATAGTTTTATATTTGTATAACTCTAGATGTCACCAGTGGCAACTACAAAAAAAAAAAAAAAATGGAACTTCCCAAAATCCTGTGAAAGATTCTTGTAACTGGTTTCTTGGTTACTCCGGAAATGACTCTTTGAGCTTGTGTCTCTCAACTTGAGGAGGCCGTGGTGGGGTGCCCAGGTCAAACATTGCTTCCGAGTGTGTCCGTGAGGAGCTTCTAGATGAGGTTAGCCTTTGAATGGGTGGATTTAGTCAGGTCGGCGGCCCTTCCCAATGTGGAAGGACATTATCCAATCGCTTGAGGGTCTGAGTAGAACAGAAGTTGAAGGAAAGAGAAATTCACTTTTTTCTTGCGTCATCATTTGAGCTGGGGCATCTCATCTCATCTTTTTTCTGTCTTCAGAACGAAATTTACAGCGTACTTGGTTGCCAGGTCTTCCGACTGGGACTGTGTTAGAACACGGAGAACCGTGACGAAGGCACCTCTACCAGCCTTGCACATTTGGGCTATAAGAGAGCATCTCAAGGACTGACCATAAGCTGAAAATTGCTCTGTCTTAATACGCACCTGAGGTTTTGTTTTTATTCAGACAGGTGAGGCCAACGGATCAGGAGACGATCACTGTTGAAAAGATTGCTCCTCAAAGGAGGGAGCACACCACACCAGGCAGAGCAAGATGGGCAAGCCCCAGTGTTGGTCAAGTGGCAGAAAAAGCAAGCAGAAAGCAGAGTCAGAGCCTCTGTTGTGATTTTCATGGGAAGGGATGGCTGGGTCAGGTCAACGGCTGAACAGGCTCAGGATTGGGTAGTTTGAATAATTCTGGGTAGATAGTGGGTACCTGACCCTGGGGTGATTTCTGGAATGGGCAACATTGGTGTGGTGTGTGAGCGTTAGATAAAAGAGCTGGTTTGGGGTGTGGGCTGTGGCATGGTGGGTTTGCAAATAAAAGGCATACTCCTGGCTAGTCATTTGCTGTCTCTAAGACCTGGCTGGCCCTGGGACAGATAGTCTCTCCCAGCCAGCAAGGTCCCACACGCTAAAGCATCAAGAACACAGAAGAGAAGAAAATACAGGTAGGACTTACTTCTTTGCTACACCACAGTAATCAGAAGGGATTGCTGTGCTATAGGACTTGACTCCGTCAGCCCCTTCCCTGTCCCACACACCACGATCTACTGCACCAGCCTTACTACGTATCTGCCAACTCCTGAATGTTCACTAGGCATTGATTTTATGCCTACAGGTTAGAAGCAGCAGATGAAATGTTAACGATGCCAGCAACCTGGCTATATATATTTTATGCAGATTGATAAAAAGATATTTAAAAAATTAAATCTTTAGAAAATCCCAGATGCATTTAAATCATTGCTGCTGTTAATACATATAATCAGTCAAAGTCATTTCAGTATCTCGTGATAGTATGTGAGCTCTGACCCATGGATTCAGAGAGCAAACCCCCCTCTGAGCACTTTGATGAAATGAGATGAGTTTAGAACATGGAGCATAGGGCCAGGCTAATACTAGATGCCCAGGAAAGGTTAGTTTCTTTATCTTTTTCAGCCTAATTTATTTTTTAGCATCAACCAAAACAACTCAAATATCTGGCATTAGTCTGTCGACTTTACTCTCTAAAATATCAAATATTCCTAAAAATAACAACAGAAGATCTAGTTCTCTTGAATCTTTTGTACACCATTAGGAGGAAAGAGATTTCTGCTACCTTAGGAGACAGAGAAAGTAAATGTTTACACTGTTTCATTGTTCAATACTTTTCAATTAAAATTCAGTGTCCATGTGCTTATTAGTTTACGTATAAACAGCTCCTACTAATTTCCTTTCATACCGATGACTGACTGACTGAATAGATTGTTTCTCATATCCTGTGACCCAGCCCCCAGATTATTTTTTACAAGCCACAGACACACTCAGATTATGTCTTAGCCTGTCTTGTGCTAAGGACTGGGTAATTTATAAAGAACACAGATTTATTTCTTACAGCTCTAGAGTCTGGAAAGTCCAAGGCCAAGGAGCCTATATCTGGCAAGAGACTTTTTGCTGGGGTTTTCCATGGTGATAACTAATCCACTCCCATGATAACAGCACTCATTCATTCATGAAGGCACAGCCCTCGTGTCCTAATCACCTCTTGAAGGTCCCACCTCTCAACATGGTTGCATCGGGGATTGCGTTGCCACCACGTCAACGTTGGGGGACACATTCAAATTGCAGCAGCTTGCACGACGATGTCTCTTTAGTATCTTAACATGTCTGGAAGGCGGGGCGGAGAAAAAGATATGAAAGGTGCCCTTTGTGCCTTTTAATAGCATGGCCACAAATTCTCATCTTGCTCTGAAGTCAGGATGATGGATAACTGCTGTACTTAGTCATATATTTGCTGTGGCGAATTAGTACCCTTTGGGCACAAAAATCCACCGTCGGCTTCCTTCCAACAAGCTTCCTTAGTCTGTAATTCTAACTGGAATGGAGCTGCTAGTGTTAGTAATAAGAATAAGTCGCTTTGAAATGATGGTATAGGAATGTCACTCATCAGCTCATGGACCTAGGAGATTAATGGAGTTCTTTAAACCCCAAGCCTCACGACCAAATACGACTAGAAAGACAGTTCTGTGGCAGGAAGACATAATGAGAGACACACAGCACCTAATAAAACGGGTTATGGCTGTGTGTGTTTTATCTTAATACTTATAAGAAAATTAGGGTCAAACACTAAATTGCACTATATCTAAGCCATCATCCATAAAAACATTCTATTATATACGAACAGTTTATATTTTTGTAAATGTCCTTTTGAAGTGTTACCCAGCTACAAAATTTCTTTTTCTGTCTGAGTTTTTCTCTTAAGCCTCCTTATATGCTTAAACTTTAAAGATAATTTTGAAGAACTTTTATAAACATGAAATCTCTAAGCACGTCCCCCTCCCCCTCTCTCTCTTTCTCTCTCTCGCTGTTTCTCTTTCTGTCTGTGTCTTTCTATCTCGGTCTCGATTATACCTTGCTAATAAAATAGAAACAGAAACTCTGGTTTGGTTTTTTTCCAATTCCAATGAAGATGATTTCCCTTCCATTTTCACTGCAGACATTGGCTGGCCAGTGATCTTATAAACGGAGCCCCTGGCAGAAAATGGATGGAGCGAGGACAGTGAGTTCGGGTCGAGTCACGGCAATTTGAGCCGCGAGTCGCGATCGCTCGTTCAAGGCCTGGTTTCAGAGCTGAGAGGGAAAATGTGGCCAAGAGACATGGTCACTCGTCCAAGCGTGCTGAGCCATTGAATGGGGAAGCCCAAACACAGCACCCCCTCCCCCTCCCAGTGCTCCCCTCTTGAACTCAGTTGTTCACAACATGCAAGCTATTATTCTAAGTGTAAGAAGGTGCTTTGTGGTAATGGATGTAACTATTCTAGGCAGGGTTGTCTGGGAGGCAAATAAGGAATTAACATTTTCACATCAGGCCCCCGCTTTGAAAAATCTGTGACTATATCAGTCTGTAACTGCTTGAGACTGTGGTATTCACCTTCTTTAACGAACGAGTTTGATGATTTTATCAATATGTCTAACCCAAGAAACATTAGAGAACATTAAAGCAGACCAAACTCAAATTATTCCTTTTCCTGCTTCAAAATTCTAATTAGTTTCTAACTTTTAAATAGTTAAATTGAATAAAAACAAAACAAAACACTGGAATTCTAAGATAGATGCTGCTACCTTTTCTTCAGTATTAGAAATAAAAATGAAAAATGTTAAATTATCCAAATAAAGATCAATTAGCACCAATGGAATGTGATCTGTAATCAAGTTTTTATTTAATTTATTGGTGGAGAGTGAATGGTGCTTAATTCTTTAGCATATGCTACCTTCACATTGTCAGTAAATTATAAAATCCTTTGAAAGTGCATGGAATTAAATTTCCAATGCAATTCAGGTCACAACTGGAGTGCTCTTGGGCTCAACTCCCAAAGCATCAATGAAAGGAAAATTATTTCCCTCTTTTCAAAGCTTCTTAAACACATTAAGCCATTATTTCTGTGAATGGTTCAGCATTGTTGCCTAGTACTTTTTCCAACTGTGTAGTAGAAAAGAGAGACATACACAGTAAACCGGGTCAATTGTCTTCTTCATAAAGTTACTCCTGTCTACCTACATGTGTGCTTCTGGAGAAGAAATAAATTATTCTTTAAGCAATCGATTTATTTTTAAAAATTAAAAATATAGTACAGAAAATATGTATTGTAGTTAATGCTTGGGCCTTCATAAGGCACGAATGATAAAATCCCCAACCATGTATACGTCAAAGAGTGAATAACACCAAAGAGCTTGATCATATACACAGAAAAGAATGGCTCAAGTAAGACAAATGCAGATACATTAGGCAAATGTGCTGTTGCCAGTCACAGACCAAGCCCTCTAAAAAGAAATCAACTCTAATAAGAAGTCGACTTTTGTTTACATTTGTAAGATAAGTACTGATCCATGATAAATAATTTTATACTATAAGTATAAATTAACAAGGTGTATAAGTTCATTTCAGAAAAAAAATCTGAATATGGACATATTCCTCTTTTTTTTTCCAGGCTTTGATTTTTAGGTTTTTATTCTTTTAATTATTATAATCTTCTTGTCCCAAAAGGAAGCGCTCTCATTATAAATGCTAAATACTAAGATGCCCTTGAAGTCGTTTTAATCCTCAGAAAATTATTTCTTAAGTGAGCTGTTCCCAAAGTGGCACTGTTAGGAGTGGGGAAAAGAGAAGAAAAAAAAAGAAAATGAACAGGAGGGAGATTCGGGTGTAGACCCTTTTCTGCAAACAAAAATCCAAGTATCTCTTGATAGCAAACTTCGTAGACGCTAAGCAGCCAGGCCAAGAAAATCAGTATGCAACTTCAGACTCCATAAACCTCCCACGGTTCATGCTAAGTTCCCTAATTGCCAGTGGATAGTCCACTCCTGCGTAGAAACCCAGAAAGGTCACGCTGAATTACACAGGCCCATGCTGTTCTGCAGATCCATCGTGCCTTGCGTCTCTGTCTTGTTGTGTCTGCTGTGCAATCTTCTGAACTTTACTCAACTTTACCACCCGCTGGTTATTCGATTCCAATCAACAGAAGCAAATATCCACGTGGCCTGACCTTCAGCACATGGCAAGGAGGCCAGAAGGTCGAGAGAATTAAGAACGAGAGAAAACAGTGACCGTGTCTTGTAAGTCCTGGGGATAGACTTAATATTTTTGGTCTTGGTTTAACTGGGAAAGTCAGTGACTGAATTTTAAAAAGAAATTGGCTTTTAAATTTGAAAGATTTATATCATAACCCTGGAAAATAACCATGAGTTTGGGTTTTCTCGAATTCTGTACGTTAAGACGAGGCGTAAACATGTTACCATAGTATTAAGGCTTCTTTTTAAGCGGGATTGGGAGGGTCACTTTTGATACATCCAGGATTAGAAAAAAGCCAGAAGGGAAATTCCAGTGGTTTTCTTTCTCTCTATCTTTTAAATTCTGTCCTACTGCTCTGCATATTCTCAGTAAAATATAAAAATAAAAAAAACCCTCTACCCCTTCACCAACTCTATTATCTAGAATACCTGAAAAAGGATGCATGAGGAAATGCCTAGCTTGCTGCCTCCTGACCGTCACAGACCTGAAATGTGCACACAGCTGTCACCCTCAGGGGCAAGGAGTGTTTGAGACCTAAGACTGGGAAACAGAGAGGAAAATGGGAAGGAAGCTTTGCGGGCAGAAGCGACGTGTCCTTGACTCACGGCCCCTTCATCTCCTCACCTTCCTTTTTCTTCTCCTCCTAACACTCTTCTCTTCCCACCCAGGTCGAAACCAGCTTCCCGAGAGGTTCCCAAATCAGTCCCTTTAACTTTGAGGTGAGTTAAAGTTAAACTGCTCTTTTTAAATTGCATCTACATATTTCAAGCCTGATCTATACTCGTGGAGTAAAAGATTTGTCTTCCGTTAAGGCATTTTTTAGGCAGCAACTGGAGGAAGGTGTATCATTTAGGAGGTTAGGGAGTTAAATGAAATTGTACACGGTTGTCCCTCGGTGTCTGCAGGAGCCTGGTTCCCGAACCCTGGGAACACCGACGCCCGTGGACGCTCAAGTCCCTTCTCTGAAATGGTTTAGTGTTAGCATATAACCTACGCACCTCCTCTTATATGCTTTAAATCATCTCTGGATACTTAGAACACCTAATACAATGCAAATGCTGTGCAAATTAGACTGCAATTTTTTATGGTGTTTTCTCCAAATAGTTTCTCTTTCTTTCCTCTTTTTTTTTTTTTTTTTTTTGGAGATAGGGTCTCCCTCGGTGACCCAGTCTGGAGTGCAATGGCTCAACCATGGCTCACTGAGGCCTCGAACTCCTGGGCTCAAGCAGTCCTCCTGGCACAGCCTCTTGGGTAGCTGGGACTATAGACTCATGCCGACTGTCTCAGCCTCCTGATCAGAATTTTTCAATCTGCTGTTGGTCGGGTCAGCGGATATAGAACACATGCGAATACACATGGCTGACCGTGCTTCAAGAAGAGAACTGAATCAAATCATCCATCAACTTCCTTAAAACTTTCATGAAAGCATGTACGTTATTTTCTGTTTTGACTTAATTGCCATTTGGAATATCAATTCTGGATTTTAAAGATCAGTAATCGGCAGAGGCAAGGCACAATTTCTAGGTATGAAAACTGCTGTTTGAAGAGGAGATTTTAGCATCTGTGAAAACTCTCTATGCGCATTGTTGGTGGGAATGTAAACTAGTTCAGCCTCTATGGAAAGCAGAGTGGCGATTCCTCCAAGAACTAAAAATCAAGCCTCCATTTGATCCAGCAATTCTCCTCCTGGGAATATACCCAGAGGAATATAAATTGCTCTACCAAAAAGACACCCACACACGTATGTTCATTCCACCACTGTATAGCACGGTAGGAACCAACCGTGCTGCCCGTCAAAAGTGGACTGGATAAAGAAAATGTGGTACATACACTCGATGGAATATTAAGCAGCCATAAATAAGAACGAAATCATGGCTTTCATGGCAACTTCGATGCAGCAGGAGACCATCACACTAAGTGATCCGTCACAGAAACAAGTAACTGAATACCACATGTTCTCACTCATAAGCAGACCCCGAACACTAGTCGCGCTAGCACAGGGGTAGGATTGACAGATGCTGGACACTCCTAGGGGAGGGAAGACCAAAGGAGGGAGGAGGGGACCCAGCAACACACTGGGTAGCAGGTCCACTATTGGGTGGGGAGAGGTCCCGCTAGAAGCCCACACTTCACCTGCATGCCCCTAACTTATGCAGTAAATCCTTCCATGTACCCTACAACTCCAAATTTTAAAAAAAGTTTCTATGCTTGTGTATTGCAAAATCTTATCTACATTCTTTCGGTAAGGGAAGGGTCTGGAATGAGAATGTTGATTTTCCTGTGTCTGCTTTGTGCCAGACACTCTCCTAGACCCCGTTACATACATTACTATTATTTTACTCTAATGATGTTTTTCTTTTTTAAAAAAGTAGTAAATGGATTGTTTTTAAGGATTTAGAAAGTCAAGATTTTAAAAAAGCACATTCTTTGTGATCATCTCAAATTATGAAGCAAACATCTCATAAACTATATGAAGTCAGGAGCCTTCTAAAGGCACTGGGAACCACTTTTTCACTATGTCTCGAGTCTCCCAGTGGAGAAAAGTGTTTTATAAAATTCTCTAAGAACTTGTGTGTAGGCCAGGTGTGGTTGCTCACTCCTGTAATCCCAGCACTTTGGGAGACTGAAGCAAGAGTACTGCTTGAGCCCAGGAGTTCAAGACCAGAGGCAATTTGTCTCTACAAAAAAATTAGCCAGGTGTGGTAGCACGTGCCTGTAGTCCAAGCTATTTGGGAGGCTGGGGCTGAAGGTTTGCCTGTGCCTAGGAGACTGAGCTGTGATCATGCTCCTGCATTCCTGCCTGGGTGGCAGAATGAAACTCTGACTTTTAGAGAGAGAGAGAGAGAGAGAGAGAGAGAGAGAGAGAGAGAGAGAGAACTTATGTTATATCTGCGATTACTTACATTATTTAGACTTACTTTCCATTTGTCTTAAAAGAGTCTTTTTTAAAAAATGTAATATACTAGGATTTAAAAAATTTTCTTTCCCCCCCACCCCAAATATTTGTGATTGAGTTAGTCCTTTTGCTGCCTGTCTCTTGCCATGGTATATTCCACTTGCCGATTTGACAGGACTTTGTAGTCTGTGCAGATTTAAGCAACTCTTGAGAGTGGCTTCGCCTTCATATGATATAACACAAGGTCCCTGACTGTAGACTAAAAGCAGAGGCAGGGAGGCTTAAAAGCGCGAGGTACCCGGCGTGGAACATCATGTAACTCTAAATCAGGGGTCCTCAAACTACGGCCCGCGGGCCACATGCGGCCCTCCGGGGATGTTTATCCGGCCCACTGGGTGTTTTTGACACCGCTGCCTGTCCTGCTTGGCAGCTGACTCAACCGGACCGCAGTGCGCATGTGTGGAATGTGCGTGGCACTCTCCGACTCCCTCCTTCTCTCTGTCTCTCGACTCCTCCTCTCAGTAATCTCAGGCACCATGCACTCAAAATGGCAACCCTCTTTGGCAGCACTTATGTCTGTGCACAGACTTTTTCCAGAGTGAAACATCTGAAATCTCCAACCAGATCTAGACTAACCGATGCACACTTGCATCACTTGTGACGACCAGCAGTGACAAATATGGAACCGGACATTGACCATCTCATTAGCCAAAAGCAGGCCCATAGTTCCCATTGAAATACTGGTAGATTTGTTGATTTAACTTTACTTGTTCTTCATTTTAAATATTGTATTTGTTCCCGTTTTGTTTTTTCACTTCAAAATAAGATATGTGCAGTGTGCATAGGAGTTTGTTCATAGTTTCTTTTTTAAACTATAGTCCGCCCCTCCAACAGTCTGAGGGACAGTGAATTGGCCCCTGTTTTAAAAGTTTGAGGACCCCTGCTCTAAATGTTCTCAGCGTCTGTAGAGGAGGATGCAGGAGGTCGAGTGGTGTCATCTCGAGGAACGGTGAACCGTTGTGTGCTACAATGGATGGCGAAGAGGGTTTACCTCCTGAAGCATCATAGGTATTTTGATTCCATGGTCATTTAGGGAAGTGCTTGGACCTATCTACAGCTGGAAAGAATATACAATTGGCTTACGCTTGTTTATTAATAAATAAACAAAAATTATGAATCCAGGGTGATAGGAGCTTCAAGTTCTCATAAGCTTTCAGTCTTGTGCCATAGAAGAGATTTGTTGTATTTATTCTTGCTGACTGTGAGGTAGACCCTAAATTGATTAATATCCGAAGTTTTTCAAAACTTTGGCATACTGTCTCTTCAAAATAAACCCTTCATTACCTTTACAGAGGTGACAGCTGTGTCTCTAATTATTTAAGCAGATAAGAAATGTTTTTGCAATGTAACAAGGTCAGACAGAAAGCTCACTTTTAATAGAGATTCTTTTAACCATGTTTCTCTACAAAATGTATATTAAAATGCAGTATACCTATTTCTTCCACTCCAGATATTAATTATTTTGACAAGCAATGGGAAAATGCTATGAATATGTAAACTGATGGAAACAAAAGCAGTGATGTTTCCAAAGGTGCACCTGACAGCTCTTAGGGGATATGGAGAAATGAGAGCAGAATTACAAAGATTTCAAGTGTTTAGTAATAAACTCAGGTAATTGGAAGTTGCAAAATTCATCAGATTTATTCTGAATTTAGATCTTTTCTGAAAGCATAGCAACTCCCTTTTATAACTTTTCAATGATGTCAATTTATATTAGAATGATTTGACTTTATATTATGGTAAAGTATAGTAAGTATGGATTTGTATAATAAAACTTAGTTTTATATGTTGTAATAACAGTGCCTAATCTCTAGTCCACAATATATCTGCCAGTATTACTAAATCTTAAGTTTGGAGAGTATGTTACTCTTCTGTTAACAGCAATTTTCCTTTTGTGATCCAGTTAATTTTTGTAATAGAGCTTATTTTATTTGTTATTGGTGACCTTTTCTATATGTCTGTTTTTTAAAAATAATTTCTTTTAAATAAAACAATAATAGAACAAACTAAATTTCCTTTGTAGAAATGTAAAGATTTAAAGCTAACTTATTTGATTATTCAAAATAAGTAAATAGACCAATTAAGAAGCTGGACGGACATTAGAAAGGTCATAAGAATTCCTGAGGATTCTTTCTTTTAAAAATTATAGTGAGATTTTTCAGCTATCTTTCTACTACCTCGAGATTGCAGCAACATTCTACATTTCATCACTGCCATCTCCATCACTGTTGCAGAAACTTCTGAATAATATTGAGATACTAAGAACAGCCTGTCTGAACCTTCCCTCATCTATGCATGTATTCTGGATAGACAGAGCATACTCCACACTGGAGTGTTAAAGAGTGAAGAGAGGCAAATTTATTAGCACAAGGGGGAAAAAAAGATGCAAGTGGTATCAGCCATCTGTTCCTCCTGTTTCCTAGAGCAGGATGCTTTCAGGAGAAGGCATTTTCAGGTTCCAGGAATCCGTTCCCTAGAGGTAGATCAGACTGCCTGCACAAAGAGACGGACTGCAGAAAAGGAAGTTTGAGCCTGAAAGAAAGTCTGTTTTGGGGCGCCCGAACAAGATTGACGGCCACAACCAGTCGTACCCGAGTCCTCCCATAGCATTGTCTCATTCCTGCCCACGAAGATAAGACCAGCTTCCCACAGTGACATCTCCTCAGGGCTGCAACATCAGAAAGAAGGCCTGCTTCTCACTTTCTTGTTTTTCTTACTGCCTTTTAAAGAAGTATGGACCCAATTACTCTTGGACCAAATTATTTACTTGCTTAGGCATACAAAACTTAACTGAAAATGGGAACCTTAGCATTTTTGTGACTTTGTCCCTATACCACAATACAATCACCTGTAATTACTTTTCCAAGAGAGTGACTTCCAGAGCAAAATTTGTTCAGCATGACTCCCACTTTTCCATTCCCCAAAGTGAAATAATATTATTCTCTTGCAGGAAATTTTTAAATATTTATCAGCGATGACTTTTTCTCTTTGCAAATAGCATCAATTACAAAAGTAAAAATATTCTACTTGTAACAATTAGAAATTAAAATATATATCTCCATTGAAAGAAGGATAAACAAATCTTCCTGGATATCTACATTTACCAGGGAAATTAGAGGCAATCATTCAAAAACCAGGAGAGGGAGAAGGTGGTATTTCAGAAGTGAAATGCCAAAGTTTAATATAGATAGTTTTATGGTGGTGTAAAAGTGATAAGCATTCAGTAGAAAACTTCACAACCATTTTGTCTTTCATTTTTAGTATAGTATTCAATAAACTATATGAGATATTCAACATTTTCTTATAAGAGATGCTTTGTGTTAGATGGTTTTTCCCAACAGTAGGCTAATGTGAGTGGTCTGAACATATTTAAGTTAGGCTAGGCTACGATGTTCGGTAGGTGAGGTGAATTAAATACATTTTTGGCTTTTGGTGTTTTTAATTTACAGTGGGTTTATTGGGAAATAACTCCATTGCAAGTCAAAGAGCGTCTGTCTGTTCAGGAAATACCCAAGGATAATCTCTTCCCCTCATGACCAAATGTCTAAACCTTTTCTGCAGCCCATCTACTTCTCTTCTCGTTTATAACAGTTGATAAAATAATAGTCTGAGTTCCCATAAACGCGGTTCAGCAATAGCCATCTGGCTTTCCCAGTTGACTTTCTATTTGCAGGGACTAATTTATTGTTAGTTTACTTATCATTAATTCATTAATTCCACTAAAGTTTGTTAAGGACTGTTGACTAAAATAGAGTCACAAAATCAGTCAATTTAAAAGGAGAAGTTTGTTTTTATTTTTATTTATTTATTTTTTATTTTTTTGAGTTGGAGTCTCACTCTGTTGCCCAGACTGGAGTGCAGTGGCCGCTCCCGGCCACCGCAGCCAAAGGAGAGGTTTAGTTTTAAGGGAGATACGTCCTGCGGGCGGGAACTGAGCCTCAGGTCAAAGGCTATCCAACCATGATTCAAAGAGGAGAAAGAAGAGGTAGGTGTATATGCTAGATGGGGCAGCAGGGTGCCCATAGTTCATAGGTATAAAAGGAGTTTATGTCTCTCCAGAAGGAGACAGGCTCGTGTGCATGCGTGTTAAGTTTACATGTGTAACACATCTGTAAACATATGACCCG
The DNA here is from genome assembly GCF_000164805.1 of Carlito syrichta. Classification (NCBI taxonomy): domain Eukaryota; kingdom Metazoa; phylum Chordata; class Mammalia; order Primates; family Tarsiidae; genus Carlito; species Carlito syrichta. The sequence goes on from NW_007245632.1 coordinate 355,973, forward strand.
TATCTACTTTGGGTGGAGATTTAACATTTAAGTGCATTATAATTGGGTTCTATGCATAAAAGGTGAAATGTGGTGCACAGTTTCATGAACTGTGCATCTCCCAAAGACCAGCCAAAACCAGTCTGGGCTGGCAGTCAATTATCAAGAAGAAACTCTTTGTGGACTGGAATAGCTGTCATGGCTGAACCCTAATAACAGGAGGATTGAAGTTGTCTCTGGCCTTTTGTTCTTTCAAGCTGAATTTTGAAAAAATCTAATGACTAGAAGGCAGGGTGGAGTGGAAGCAAAAGGGTCGTGATCAGCCTCCTGTCCTGTCTTGGCTAGGATCTTTACATGTTGGGTCTTTTAGCCAAAGGCAAGTCCTGTAGTCTATTGGAGGGATTTGAATTATGGTGCTTAGCCATAGGGTTCTAAGAATCTTACAGTGGAAGGAGACAAATGTTTACATTTATAAGTACAGTAGAGAACAATATGTTCTCTATTTATAACAAGCATTGATTACAGTCTTATCTGGGAAAAGAAAAGACCAGGGAAGGCCTAATAGAAAATAGGTCTAATTTGAATTCTGCTGGGTAAGTTTCCTGGTAGACAAAGTGGGAAGATATTTCCAGCAGAAGGAAAGTATTGTAAAAGTACAGGAATATTAAACAAGATTGATGGACTCCTAGCCAGATTGGCCAAGAAAAAGAGAGAAAAACCCCACATAAACACAATAAGAATGCAAAATATCAAGTCACAACTGACCCCAAAGAAACACAAAAGATTATCAGAGATTACTATGTACACTTGTATGGAAGCAAACTTGAAAACCTAAAGGAAATAGAGAACTTTCTGACATCACACGACCTCCCCAGGTTGAAACAAGAAGAAATTGAGACCCTAAATAGACCAATAGCAACCCAGGACATTGACATCTTTGTCATAAGAAAACTACCTACAAAAAAAGAAAAAAGAAAAAAGCCCTGGATCAGATGGCTTTCAAGCAGAATTCTATAAAACAAACAAAGAGGCACTGAAACCAATCCTACTGAAAGCATTCCAGGCAGTAAAGAAAAATGAACTCTCCCCAAATCTTTCTATGAAGCTAATATCACTTTGATACCCAAACCAGGTAAAGATCCAATAAAGATGGAGAACTACAAACCGACATCCTTGATGAATATAGATGCAAGAATTCTCAACAAAATTCTAGCAAACTGGATCCAACAGCACATCTCAAAAATCATTCATCATGATTAAGTAGGCTTCATCCTGGGATGCAGGGTTGGTTCAACATCTTCCAGACCATACATGTAATTAAATACATCAACAGATGTAAAGACAAGAACCACATGATGATATAATTACATGGGGAAAAAGCTTTGGATAAAATCCAGCATCCTTCTTCAAAAAAACCATTGAACACCTAGGCATATATGAAACATACCTCAAAATAGTAAGAGCCATCTACAATAAACCCACAGCCAAAATACTGCTAAACAGACAGAAACTGGAACCATTTCTCCTTAAAAAATGGAACAAAACAAGGCTGCTCACTCTCATCCCCTCCTGTTCAATGTAGTGTTGGAAGTCCTAGCTAGAACAATCAGACAAGAGAAGGAAATCAGGGGTATCCAAATAGGAAAAGAGGAAGTTAAATTATCCCTCTTTGCATGATCCTATACCTCGAAAACCCAAGACAGTCTGTCAAAAACCTCCTTGCATTGATAAAGGACTTTGGCAAAGTCTCAGGGAATAAAAATAAATGTGGAAAGGATAGTCACATTCCTATACACGAACAAAAAACAAACAGAAACTCAAATAAAAAGCACAGTCCATTCACAACAGCCACAAAAAAAAGAAAAAAAGAAAAAAAGAAAAAAAAAAGAAAGAAAGAAATACCTTGGCATCTTCCTAACCAGACAAGCGAAAAATCTTCATAATAAAAACTACAAAACACTGCAGAAAGAAATTAAAGGTGACACAAACAAATGGAAAAATATTTTATGCCCGTGGATAGGAAGAATCAACATTGTTAAAATGTTCATCCTCCCCAAGGCAATCTATTTCTAATGTGATATTCATATAAATTACCAGCATTATTCTTCTCAGACCTGGAAACAACAATACAGAAATTCATATGGAAACATAAACAACCACAACAGCCAAAACAATCCTCAGCAAAAGAAACAAAGCGAGTGGTATCACACTTCCAGACTTTAAACATTATTATAAAGCTACAATAGTCAAAATGGCCTGGTACTGATACAAGAACAGGCATGTAGACCAAGGGAACAGGATAGAGATTCTGGAAGCAAAACCTTCATTTCTCAACCAACTCATCTTCCACAAAGCCTCCACTAACAACCACTGGGGAGAGGAGAATTTATTCAGTAAATGGTGTTGGGAAAACTGGTTGACCACATGCAGAAGATTAAAACAAGACCCCTACCTATCACCATACACAAAAATAAACTCTAAATGGATCAAAGACCTAAATGTAAAATCTCAAACTATAAGAACCTTAGAAAATGCTGGAGACACCCTTATAGAAATTGGAACTGGCAACCAATTCCTGATCAAAACCCCAAATGTTCAAGCCATAAGAGTTAAGATAGACAAGTGGGACCTCATCAAACTGACAAGCTTCTGCAAAGCAAAATAAACCATCAAGAAAGTGGAGAGACAGCTCACAAAATGGGAAAAAACTTTTGCCAACTGTATATCTAACAAAGGCCTAACATCCAGGATCTGCAAGGAACTCATATGTGCCAAAGGAAAAAAAAAACAAACAGCCACATTACAAAGTGAGCAAAAAGCGCTTCTCAATGAAGACATACTAGCAGCCAACAGATGCATGAAAAAAATGTTCAGCCTCACTAGTCATCAAAGAAATGTCAATTAAAGCCACAGTGAGATACCACCTAACTCCAGTCATGGTGGCCATCATCAGTAAGTCAAAAAATAGCAGAAGCTGGAGAGGATGCAGGGAAAAGGGAACACTTCTACACTGTTGGTGGGAGTGTAAACTCGTACAACTTCTATGGAAAACAGTTTGGGAATTTCCAAAAGATCTAAAAATTGACCTTCCCTATGACCTTGCAATCCCCTTTCTGGGAATATACCCGGAGGAACTCAAATCACTCTATGAAAAAGATACCTGCGCACACATATTTATTGCAGCATTATTCACAACAGCAAAAACATGGAACCATCCAATGAGGACTGGGTAAAAAAATGTGGTATGTATACATGATGGACTATTATGTAGCCCTAAAGAAGGACAAAATTATGAACTTCGCAGCAACTTGGATGGACTTAGAGTCTATAATACTGAGTGATTTCTCACAGAAACAAAGAACTGAGTACCACATGTTCTCACTCATAAGCGGACCCTGAACAATGATCACAATACTATAAGAAAGAGATTGGCAGTAGCAGGAAACTGCCAGGGGAGGGAGGGGGAGCATACCTCATCAATAAGGGTACCTGATCTCAAACCAGGTGAATGGGGACCAAAGTGAGGCCCAAAATTTACCTACACAATGACCATTTGTATACCTAATCCTGAACTGAACCCACAATTTAAAAATAAATCAATAAATCAATAAATCAGTAATAGTACAGGAAGATAACATGTCCCATTGATGACACTCTATGTCATAATAGCGGCACAGGTGTGAGATAAGGTGTGGGAAACTGGAAGAGTAAGTTAGGGTCATATCATGGCATGTGGTACTACAAAGCTTAGACTTTATCAGAGAGCAGATGAGAAGCCATTGACGGATTTTAAGCATAAGCCATATTTAAAATTAGAAGTATTCCTCTGTGATACTTCTAATTTTCGCAGTGTGAAAACTGGATTCTAGGGAAATTTGGAGTCGATCATATTCTGTGATTTATCCCAGTAACAAAGAGCTGAGTTCCATATGTTCTCACTCATAAGTGGAACTTGAACAATTATAATGCTATAAGAAAGCGATTGGCAGTAGTGGGAAACTGTCAGGGAGAGGGGGGTGGGATTGGCAGTTGAGGGAAACTGCTGGGGGAGGGAGGGGCATACCTCATCAACAGGGGTAGCTGCATGATCAATATTTGTATACCTAACCCTGAAATGGACCCCACATCTTCATAATAAAAATTTTTTAAAAAGGAAAAAAAGAATAAACGAAAGAAATAAGACCAGTCATGAGGCGAACACTGTAATACAGAAAAAGGAATGATGAGCATTTCAATTAAGATAGAGACATGAAAAAGATGTGAGGAACTGGCCAACTAGATAGGACTTGAGGACCGATTGACTTTGAAGACGAAAGGGGAGAGAAAGCCCGAATGAATTCCACGTTTCCTGTTTGGGAGATTGTGAAAATGATACCATTATCTAGTTAGGAAATAGAGTGTGGATAGGTTTCAGGAGGAGAATGGCAAGTTCAGTTTGAGCATGCTGTTTGAGATAGGTGACGCCTATCACACAGATGGTTCTGTGAACCTTGCGCTTAGGAGAGCAGTCTAGACTAGATACCGATCTGGAAGCTCTCAGCATGTATCAGAACTTGGGTTGAGACCCTTCAAGGGGGTGTAGTGAGACGGAAAAAGAGCAAGATTTAGAAGGGCAGGGACTGTGTTTGTCTTCCTCACCATCTTTTCGGGATGTAGCCCAGCACCAGAGATGTAAGCTCTCAAGGAGCTGACAAACAGAAGCCAGCAAAGGGAGTGAGAGGGGCAACAGAGAGAAAGGAAAACGGAGGCATGGCCTGGCCTTGAAAGTCGGAGAGGAATGTTTCGAGAAAGAACTTGCCAACAGTGTTTGAACGAGATACAGATTGTAAAACTGGAACCTGCGCTGTTTTTCGGTACACAGATCCCAATGCAGGTGTTTTATTTTTATTTACATTCAATAAAGTCTTGGTGGTGGCATGAATGTTAAGTGATGTTACTGGCGGATAGGCTTCTTTTTACCTGACTTCAAATTTCCTTCATAGTTCTCCAGAGCACATAGTTATCAGAACCAACAAATGTGCATTAAATGAAAGTGTCAAAAAGCAAAATGATGTTGTGCTGAATGTAGGTTAAATTATACAATCAATAATAAGACATATGGATGCAAATGCAAATCTGGAACCTCAAGAGTGAAAACAACAGTGTTTTATTTTATTTTTTAACATGTTACAACCTTGTGAATGCCCATATTTCACAGAAAGGTGGCTAAGCACTTTTAACATATGGAGAAAAAGTGGGGGGAAAAATACTTGGAAACGTTTTAACTTAGAATAAACTCACTTGAGTGTTTTTTTAAAAAAATTTTTAAAGTATGATAAGGAAGCTAATTCTGCAGAGCGGTTGTTCGTGTATTAATTCAGCAAATATTCATTGAACACCTACTATGTGTGAAACATTGTTCTGGGCCACAGAGACACAACAGTAAAAGAAGTAGATATAGTTTTTGCTTTCTTGGAGCTTGCCGGTATAGGCAATATGGAAAGTGTATGATTAAATACAAGTTAATTAGTTGAATTTGAAATACATTCCCTGGCAATTAAGCAGAGGATGATACAAGGGCATAAACAGGGTATCTTGCTACACAATATATAACCAGATTTATTGTATGCCCTCATGCACCAAAATGTCTATGCCAATCGATTTGTATAAATGATATTTTTTTTAACCTTGAGAAAGTTAAGTGCTTTTTATTCTAAGAATTAAAGAATGAATAAAAGGTAGCTGGAGACAGTGTAAGTGAAGAGGATTGGCAAGCTCTTTTGGGGTGAAGGGAACAGCACGTGCTCCCTGGGGCGGGAAGGAGCACGCACATAGGGGACCGAGGTAGAAAACTTTAGCCGGAACATTGGCGAGAAGAAGGGTCTGTGTCCACAGAGGCACTGGAGAGATGGTGCAGAGAGCCTCAGGACCATGTTGGGGGTTTGGCCTTCATCCTTTTATGAAAACCAGTAAATTGTTGTGAACAGATGAGTGGCATGACCACTTGTGAATCCTTTGAAGGATCTTTGCATAACGAATTAAAAAATAGGCCAGGTTCTGTGGCTCAGCCTGGAGGCCAAGGCGAGTGGAAGGCCTGAGCCCACAGGTTTGAGATCCACCTGGGCAACTTGGTGAGGCCTGTCTCTACAATAAATCAAAAACTAGCTGGGCATGGTAGCTAGTTCCATGGAACATCTGTAGTTCCAGTTACTTGGAAGGCTGAGGCAGAAGGATTGCCTGAGCCCGGCAGGTTGAGGCTGTGGTGGCCTTGAGTGTGCCCCTGAACTCTAGTCTGGGCGACAGAGTGAGACTCCAACTCAAAAAAAAAAAAAAGAGAATTAAAAAATGAAGAAAATCTCGAGAATGAAACAAGATACAAAGAAGGCAGCTATTGCATTTAGGATATGGTCTTCTATGATTATTAGGAATTGATGCATATGAAAAATGAAAATGATACGTTACTTTTATTATTCATAGGAGGACTAAATATATAAAGTGCTTAGCATGGTTTCCAGCACATTATAAACTCATCAATGCTATCTTCCTTCCTAAACCTTGATAAATAAAATTGGCTTTTACCAGTTTCACGTCTAACTGTCAGTGAATACGCCATGACCAGGATTGCTAGGGGAAAACAGGAGCTTTTCAAGAATATGACTTTCCATTTTGGGGACATTCTTGGGCCACCCACTGAGGAGAGAAGCCTAACATTATCACGAAGACATCCTTGGTGGGCACCAACCTTCAGAGATAGCCAGGCTGGTACCCTAGGGAAACAGAGTTAAATGTGAGACTCACCCTGCTGCAGAACTGTCTCAGGAGATTTTTCATGTGGCTCGGCGTGATTTATAACCTTCTGGAAATTTCCCACAAAATCCCAGTATGTTAAAATCCTCCAAGTGCTTGGGTATATTCGGTTTCACTGGGGAAAACGACTTGAAGCCAAACCAGGCCTTACATGATGGAAGTTTCCAACATTTGCGATCCCTGGTTGCTTCAAAGCAGTGTTGGTAGAGCAATTTTAGCAAATTATAATTTTATCATTTTGAATGATTTAAAAAAATACAGTTCAAGTGCACACCACATATTAAAATCTAGGGTTTCTCTTACTGATAGAAAATGCACGGAAAAGGGAAGAATTACTTCATGTATTCAGCAGTCATTGTGTCCGAGAGTGAATGAAGCCTGCTAAGACTCCCTGTTAGCTTTTAGATGAGAGCATGGGACAGAGGCATCCACAGTGTCCACTAACTTCTTCTCTGAAGAAATCCTTTTGATTGACAGTGGTGGGAAGCTATGGGGGGGACAGGGAGGGGAAGGGAGGTGGGATTAACGGTAGTCAATATCTATCTGGGGAAAGGGGGACACACCTCATCAACAAGGGTGCCTGCACAATGAATATTTGTATACCTAACCCTTAACTGTATCCCCCAACTTTAAAATAAAATATATATATTAAAGAAAAAGAGAAAGAAATCCTTTTGACAGAATGGCTGAACACCTGGTAAGCCAAAAATGCTTTTCCAGAAAAATAAAGCTACAACAAGCAGCAGTCGGGAGTGTTAATTGTTATAGTGTTTCAAAACACAAAAGTCTTTTTTTGAGCAGGCTGTTGTAGAAAATACTCATGCCTGGGTAGGTATCTCTGCTGGAAATTAATCAAAACATGGTCTTTGGTGCTCACATGCAGATTATAAATGTTTCAGGAAAAGGGCTCTTTTCTGTCGTTCTCTAGGCTGTGACTGTTGATGTTTTTGTTTCACTTATTAGTTTGTTCTAACATAGACATATCATGCAGCCCTTAGGACTGACCCTGATAGTTGAGTTAATTGGAATTGAACCCAGTGGAAACCACGAAGTTTTCACGCACTATGGGGTTTTTATATTTCTTTGGGAAACCTGGAATGCAGTTTACAGAAGCAGAGAGCCCCGTAAAGAAAGAGAACAGCACACTCCTAAAGAGATGACTGAGAAATGTAATCAACTAAAGCAACACACTTTTTGGGGGCAAGATAATTAAAATTGTTTAGGTAAAAAAGATTTGCAGTTTAGCTCTTCAAATCATGGTGCATCAAAAGGAGGAGAGAGTTTATTTTGTAGGTATAACCAGTCAATTGCATTTACACTTCACAGCCGTGGAATAATGGAACACAAAAACGACCAAGCTAGAAGAGATGGAAAGTGACAAATTCATTGATTGCTGCCTTATCGGCTGACTTGAAACATAAAAATTCAGACATCATTTGCTACTAACTGGCTCTTCAGACGATTTGGGTGTTGGGAGAAAAAAATTAAAGGATCTCATTATTCTTTCTCACCCTGACTATTTAATGAACATATAAGTGTACTAAATGTATGCTTACATGCATACAAGAACATGTGACAATATTTGTAGGCAAAGGTGAATAACTGTGGCTATATCTAATCCCTAAAATGTATGTAGGATTTCCCACTGTCACAAAACTGACTTTGAAGCTGATCAATATGGGTGCTATTCACATTAATTTAGAAGAGGCATTATAAAGACTAAAAACCACAAAATGGTTATGAGACAGAAGTTCAGCAGGACGAGTTTCCTAGGATAAGCAACAAGGTTAACTTTTCAAGACTGGTGACTGAGACAGTTTCTCTAGACAGACAGACAGCCTGGTTTTCTGAGTGGCCACAGAGAAAAACAGAATGTGGTGGAGAACCAGGCAGAGCCAGCTAGAACCAAGGTGGCAACTAATTTGCCAGCTAATCTTGCTCCTTGCGATGTGCTCATTATAAAATATTAGCATGCTTCATGACACGCCCTTCAGCGCCATGACAGTTCCAACTTTGCTCAGTAGAAAACGGAGTGGAACCCCAGTTCTTGGCAATCTCCACCTCTTTCCCGGGAAACTCGTGAATATTTTACCCCTTTAATACTTAACATACAGTCAAGAAACAACTGTAAAACAAACCCCAGCGATGCTGCTTTTCCTATAAACCCGCCCAGGCTGCTCTTCTGTGGAGTTGCCTGTTCTCCAGACAATTTCTTCGTCTACTCTCGTTAACCTTCCTGACAACACACTGTACACATTGCTATTGCGTCATAGTTATGATAGAAACAAAGTTTCAGTTTGACTGTAAATTGAGCCCTGTCAAGGAACAACTGAGTTGACTCTCATCCCATACAGCGTAACTTTTCAACAATCTTGCTTTCATTGTCCAATGGAAGCCCCAGCAACGTATGGGAGCTTCTCGGCTTACAGAGTAGGCTTCTTTCTTATCCTCTTTTCTTGTAATAAATTTACTTTCACTTCACTTTGTCGGCTCGCCCTTGAGTTCTTCCCTGCGTGAAGCCAAGACTCCCTTGGCCTCTTCGGCCGGACCCCAGCTCTGGTGTCCTCCATCCTATGTCAGTTATGCTCATGGATTTATTGGTAATAGGCACTATGTTTAAAGGAATGACTGTAGCTTCTGTCTTTGGTCTGTGTGTGAAAGCCCTGTGGATGTTTGTTGGGAAAAGGGTAAAATGTAGCAGTGATGCCCTGAGAGCCGGAATAGCACAGACAAAGATTCAGAGTTCCAAGGTTCTTGGTTTGTTGGAAGAAGTGGGTGGAATTCAGAGTCTGTGCTTGCCCTCAACACACCTGCTTTTTTCCTGTAATTCTTATGCAAGCTAATCTTATCACCGGTGCTCTACAACTCCATGGGCCTAGAGGTCTGCTACCCCTTCAGATCTTCCTTCTTTTTAAAAATTACTTTGGCAAATAATAATTGTCTGTGCTGCTGTGGTACAGTGTGGTGTTTTGATACACGTATACAAGATGGAATGATTAAATCATGCTAGTTCACTTATCTGTGTCTTCACTTAGTTTTGTTGTGGCACACTTGAAATTTATTCTTAACAATTTTGAAATGCACAATAAATGGTTAACTGTAGTCAACAGGCTGCGCAACAGACATCACCAATGTCTTCCTCTTGTCTAGCTGAGACTTTGTGTTTTTTGACCAGCATCTCCCTATTCTCCTTATTCTCCAGTTCCCCCTCTTCTCCTGCCTCTGGTAACCACCATTCTGCTCCTGTGAGTTTGATGTTTTTAGAGTTCATATACAAGAGAGATCATACAGTATTTGCCTCTCTGTGCCTGGCTTATCTCACTTAGTGTAATATCTCCCAGGTTCATTCCCATGGTTGCAAATGACAGGGATCTTCTTCTCTTTTAAGGATTAATAGCATTCCATCGTGGATATGCTGTACACCACCCACTGATAGACACTTAGGTTGATCCTGGCTATTGTGCATAATACTACACTAACATGAGGGTGCAGATATCTGTTTGGCATATTGACTTTAGTCCCTTTGGTTATATACCCATAACTGGGATTGTTGGATCATATAGTAATTCTATTTTTAGTTTTTTAGTGTTTTTGAGAAATCTCCATAGATCTTCCATAGTGACGCTACAAATTTACATTCCCACCAACAGCACCAGGGCTCTCGTTCCTCCATGTTCAAACCAACACTTGTTATTTTTTTGTCTTTCTGATAGTAGACATTCTCATAGATGGAAGGTGATACCTCCTTGTGGTTTTAATTTGCATTTCTCTGATGATCAGTGATGTTTTTCCCCCCATATATCTGGTTGGCTCAAGTGTACCCAGAACACAAGGAGACAATTTCAGAGAAGGGGCAGCTACGCATAATAGACATCAGTGGCTTTGTAACCTTAATTTGATTTGGAGATATATAAAGTAAAATGATAGTATTCCATCGTGTATATGTACCACATTTTTTAAATCCAGTCCTCTTTTGATGGACAGCATGGTTGGTTCTGAGAGAACTGTGATAGAGTATACCATAGACTTAGGTTAAGAGCATGCTATGACCCAATAAATATGTAATCGGCTTGTGGACAATAGCACAGCCATTTTAGTTTTCTGCTTTAAAACATAACCTGTAGCTGTTTAAAGTTTCAGTTATGAAAAAAACTGCAAAGCTCCAGTTCAAGCTTCAACCCCTTCCCTTAACCCACTTTCCCCTTAGCAACAACCAATCAGGTGCCAGGGGAAAATCACCTAAAGTTTCCAAATGTCTCTGCAACTTCCCCAGCCAGTGGGCCAAGGTCAGCCCGCGTCAAGCTAGCCAATCCACCACGATTGAGCTCACCACCAGAGGTTACTACCCAATTAAATGGTAACAAGACTGGAAAGTCCCCCCAAAGTCCTCCTCCCTTTGTGTAAAACATAAAAGGTGTCTGCTTAAGGAAGTCAGGGCCTCTGGGTGTACTCCGCTGTGTCGGTTGTCGACAGAGGTACAGGCTCGAACTTGCAAATAAAAACCCTCTTGAACTTTCATCAGAATTGGCTCTTGGTGGTCTCTCGGATTGAACATTCGGCCACTACAGTTCCAGGTTCTTACTATTGTGAACAATGCTGCGATAAACATTTGTGTGCAGGTATCTTTTTGATAGAGTGACTTGCAGCCATTAAAAAGAACAAAATCATGAATTTCACAGCAATCTGGATGGAACTAGAGTCTATAATACTGAGTGACCTCTCACAAAAACAAAGACCTCTCACAAAAACAAAGTATCACAAGTTCTCACTCATATAGTGGACCTTGATCACAACGTACTACCATAAGAAAATGACTGACAGTGGTGGGAAACTATGGGGGGTAGGGGAAGGGAGATGGGACTAATGGTAGTAAACATCTGTCTGGGGACAGGGAGATACCTCTTATCAACAAGGGTGCCTGAACGAAGCATATTTGTATACCTAACCCTTAACTGTACCCCACAATATCATAATAAAAAATATTGATTAAAAAAAAGAAAAAAGAAAAAAGAAAGTAAAATGAGATAGATATGATATAGATTCAGATGGTCTTTACATAATACCTCATCAGAGGAAAAACTGTGGAGGTACACAGTATCTCAAAGTCATTGTTGGGTGAAACAAAAACCAAATGAGTAACTGCTTTGCTTCTTGTTTCACTTTTTGGCTACCTATGCTGGAATTGGTTAGAAAAATTGGATCTAACAAAAGGGAAGATAGTATAAAATTCTGCTTATATCCCCTTTAAAATAGAAAAGGAAAAACAAATATCTGAAATACTCAAATATCCCCCACACCCTTGTTTTCTGTTTGTCATATGTTAGGCTTCATGTATCCACAGGGAATAACACAAAACCCACATTTCAGAGTCCCACATGATCATCTTGACTTCTAGTTGATGTAGAGCATTTTTCATCTTGTGTCAAATGTGCCTGTCAGTGTTTAAAACTGTATGATCAAAATACGTAGAATCATAAGAAATGCAGTTACAAACAGAAACCATACTAAAATGGAAATGAAAGTAGTTTTATTTCTGAAAGTCAGCAAATAAGTTCCAGCCATCAGTGAAAATAAGAAAACTGCCTTATATTTCTCGAGATGGACCCATGGACCGAGAAAGGCATACGAATAAAGCACAAGGAGAAAGTGTTCTGTTTCCGAACTTTCTTAAACCCACTTGAAAATTCATCATTCAGCTTTGAAAGCAATCATAATGTGATGTGAAACCAGAGGATCTACATTGCCCAGAGACCTGAGGCAGCGCTCGGCTTCCCTGGACCAGCCTCCTCAATAAAACAGAGCAGCAGCATGATGCAGCCCCAGCTGACCCCACAACTGCGCCGTGTCTGAGAAGACTGATACCAATCAGATGAGAAATTGACACGTCGACCCCAAACTCCAGATAACAATGCCTGCTTCCAAATTCACATAGTCTTCCTTTAATACAGTTCACCCCTGCTCCCCTGATTTTAATGAAATCCTGAAAGAAATATATATATTCTCCCTGAAAATAAGATTTCTGGTTACGTTTGGCATTTTATACCCTCAAGGTTTCTGACAATTGTGAAATAGATTTCTCATCAGTTGCTTTACGAGCCTTCAGGAGAGACGTGAATAATCTTAAACTGTGCCCAGTATGACTTCTTTTAAATCATAGCCAATCATTGATTTTTCTTTCTCTTCTTTAAATCTAACTCTAGTCGTCCCCTGAATTAAACTCTTGATTTAGTGCGGATTCACTGGCTTACAATGACTTTTTAACAAGGCACGGATTCCTGAGATTTTACTGGCATTCAATCTTCAGTAGCCTTTTTCTGATTTGTACATGAGGCTTTTAGGGATTTGCTTTACTATCCTATCATATGAACTCACTTTATTTCTAATTTGTTATTTTTTAACCAATTCATAGGAAAATAGATGGAACAAAAGTAGCTCCCTGGTTTGATCTGGGAAACAACCCGGTGTGTGAAATGATGACACTGTATTTGGTTTATACTATGATACCTTTAATAAGAGGCACACACATCTATTTTCTTTTTTAAAAAAGTTAGAAGCCGAAGGAAAAAAAGACACTCATGTGAAATTTCAGTATCTCATCATCCTGTGAAAAAGAACAGTGCCATCATGTGTAAGGGACAATTTCTAAATAACGGACAGGAAAGTCCATTGGAAATGTATCTCCCAGAGAAGCAGATGGATGCTTGTGGAAAGGAGCTTCAGATACCTTTCCTTGGGAAGGACACTCTTTGAAAAAGGATGGAGAAAGGCAACAAAAATTGATTCTACCTCAGGGAGAGGATAATGGTGTGTAAAAACGAAGTGCTTACAGACATGGGCAGAGCAGTAGAGCAGTGTCCACACAGCTGTGAATGCAGAGCCTGAGGGCTGACCAAGGACAGGAGGACACATTCTTGGGAAAACTGTAAAGAAGTGGCAGGACGTCCTGGACACTAGCAACTGCAGGGAGTCAGCCAGGCAATTTATGTGCAGAGGAATGACCAGAGTGCGTCAGGAGCCAGCTCTGTAACTTTCTGAGCAGCGTGAAATGCATACTGATCTTTTTAAAAAGAACTTGCTATTATTCTTTACATTTTAGTTTGAAAATAGGTATAAAGCATTTGAAAAATACAGAACCGGTAAATATAACAATCCGCACGCCTAGTGACGATTATTTTACCATATTGTTGTATTTCTTTCCAATCTTTTTATGTATGTCTTGGTCTCAGATTTTACACAAACTTATTTCCATGTTGAAATTGTGAAAGATTCTTAACTCTGGGTTTCTCTTGTTAGAAGAAAGACAGTCTGTAAAGATCTTAATATCACATTAATATTCTAACTATGGGGTCCATCCTGGGAACATAAACGCACTTCAAAAAAAAACCACACACCCACACACACACACACAAATTAATGGTATTCAAAAGGTGCTGTATCATGTGAGTGGAAAAATTGTTTGAAGTCGTGAGGTTTTCTTGGTATTCCTCGAAACATACAGTTCAGACAATTTCTTCATCTACTTTCGTTAACCTTCCTGACAACACACTGTACACATTACTATTGCATCGTATTCATGATGGAAACACAATTTCAATTTGATTGTAAGTTGAGCCCTGTCCAAGAACAACTGAGTTGACGCACATCGCATACAGAGAAACTTTTAACTGTTCTGGTGCTCCTTGAATGCACGTTATGTGATTTTTAAAAAATATGATAAAGCAGATTAAACGTTCTTTTCCTGGTAATGACTCAGAATTTGATGTGCTGATTTTCATCCCAAAGGTTGAAACGGTCCTCTCCATTTCTTGTCCGCTAACCTTCCAACTATGGTTATGAAGCAGTAGAACTTGTAATTCGACTGCTGATTGAGGTGTGCTGAGAGGGGTTTCTAAACACAGGCTGCTACCTACACTGCTGAGTCAGAGATTATGAGCAAAGCCAGGCATGATGGTCTGAGCATGCTGGTGCCATGAGAAGGGCATTGGAGTTGTCAACTAAATGTAAAATACCCTTGTGCTTCAGAGTGAGGCCTTCGTTTTCTAAGTAAATTAACTGTGATACCTATCAAACGACTGCTGGTAGGCAAGTCAGTCATCTGCGAAAAGGAAATTCATCGACGGCAAAACCTTGTTAGACATTCCTTTAAGATAGGAAAAATTGAAACACACCGAGCTGTTTTCGAGCTCATGAAAAGCCAAAGACAACATAAAATATCACTTTATTACTTCATCTTTGCCAAGAGAATCAAAGAATTGGAAGATGAAAGCACGTGTTGCCTGGATAGGACATACATCTTGAAACTGGCATAAATATCAGTAGATAAAAACGGGTGGAGTGACATCGTGATGTTTACAAACCAGTGATGGTCACGTGGCAGACGCCTTTTGCAAGTAACGCTCAGCAATCCCAATGTAGCAGGATTCTTTGGGGTCCTCTGGGATCTCTGAATTATTTTAAACTCTCACTAGTAGGCCATGTCACTGAATTTGTGAATTTTTTTTTCAACTTTTCTTTGGACAAGGAAATGTAATATTTAAATCTGTCTCTTAAAAAAATAAATAGATCTGTCTCTTTACATGGAATCTCCTTGGAACAATGTCCACATCTAAAGCTCTTCAGCTCGAGTGCATATGGAAGTGAGGGTCTTATGTCTCTGCAGAACCCTTCTATGTTGGAGACCCCAAAATAATGTTACTCTTTTTTTAAGTCTTAAAAAAAAGTCCTAATTTCCCTGCCAGACATGATGAATCTCACCTAAGCTCTTGCAGAGGAAGGAGAATGGATACAGAATCAGAAAAATCTGTGTTGGAATCTCAGCTGAATCACATTCCGAGTGGGTCAAATACTTAATCTCTTTGATTCTTAGTTCTGCCCACTTTTTCACTGATCAAGCAAAAGTAAGATGTATCTTACCAGCTCTTGCAAGACAGAAATGAAATCATTTCTGTAGACTATCTCAACTCAGTACCTGCTTCATCGAGGATGCTGAACTGTGGTTTGTTCCCTTTGCCTTCTTTTGCAAATAGGTCAAAGAAGCCTGAATGCTTCTCGACATTCACTCGGCATCTCCTATACCCGCCCTTAGTAGTTTCCCCAAAGAAAATCAAGACAGCAGGAGGAGAAATCTGGACCGTTTAAAGAAAGATACCGGCAGAAAGACAGGTATAGGCAAGGCTTAATGAACATTTGTAGACCTAACCTTGAATTGTACCCCACATACTTAAAATTAAAAATTAAACAAAAAAGAAAGAAAAGACATAAATGGGAAGTCCAGAAATCTCGGACTGGAGAGTTGTCACAAAAGCAGAGTTACTGTTACCAAGTAGGGAGCTGTCATGTCTAGAAGAATTTTCAAGATATTTTATGAAAGCTAATATATTTACACATGAGCTAAGTCCTAATATAACACATTCTTTTTGCATGCGCTACATGATGTGCTGTAAATCAATGATTGAACAATGCCTTGAGGAATAATAACACTAAATAAATACATAATTATTATATAGGGATATTTTGTTTTACTTGAATAAAAAATTGTTGACAGCTTCATTATGTCAGCCTATTGCAAGCCGATAACTTATTCGGTAGTCGGCGAAATCATTTGTTGGAGTGTGCTGTGCATGAGCTAATGAAAGATGACTGGAAAAAACTATTAAATGGAACTACACAGTGAGCACACCATTTTCCCCATAAAATCTTACAGAATTTATGCATATAAAATGGCATAAAGAACGACCTGGCTTGGGAGCAACATGTATGAAAAACACCTAGGACTTCGGAAGACCACAAGGTCAATGTGTTAACACATTTGTCAGGGAAAGCTAATTCTTAGGATGCATTACTGGAAAGGGAACTTTCTGATCCTGTGAAAATACTTGCAATAATGGTGCTTGTACTTGGAATATTGTGTTCAATTCAGGTCACAGCATTTTAGAGATTCTGCCAAACAGGTTTAGGCTTCATTTGAAAAGCAATTAAAGCTTCTGTGACTATTTAGCTAGGATAAATAATTGTTTTATTAAACATTCTAAGGTTCTGGAGTGTGGAGGATATGTAAACCATGTGGTTGCAGACAGCAACACTTTGAAAAAAGAGAAAACATTATAGAAAGTAAATTGACTAAAAATAAGGCAGAACTTTCTAATAACTAGAATTTTCCAATAGAGAGTGCACTGAATTTGAAATATTACCTCAATATTCCCCATTGGGTAGAAGGATGAACTAGATAATATTTTAACCCTAGCCCTAACATGCACTTTTTCCATTTTTCAAATACTTGAACTAAAGTCCTATAAATCTATTGAAGTCAGCTGGGGTTATAATTTTTTTAAATTCTAAGTTATTTAGATGAACTCTTCATTTGCATAAATTGCAACAAAGTTTAATTTTCATAAGGCTTTTTGTTGGGGGAGGAACAACTGCTTTAAAAAAAATTCACCAGTCATTTAAAATTCGAAACACATAGGTACTTGGGGAAAAAAATAGGAATAATTGTACACTCTTATTTGTGCTTTGCCCTGATTACTTACAAAGAGTATACAGTCATAGTAATTGCCACCCTTCATTCTCTAAGCCCAGAGGTTCAGTTTCAGGTCAAGGAAACAAACTCCCGAACCAAACAAAAACAAATGAGACAAGATACACACACACACACACACACACACACACACACACACACACACACACACACACACCATACACAAAACAAACAAACCCAAGGGAGGAATCTTGCTTGAGAAGAGACTTAAATTTTGAAGTTTCCAGAATCGTGTAACTCAATGGCAATTTATTTTTTATGTATTTTTGGAAATTTCCACTCTCAGAATATTAGCAATGATGACTCATTGAGAAATGAGTGTGCATGGTCAGAATTTTCAGTTTTTTAAATGAACTTTACTATTTCAGAAGAAAAACATAAACGGAGGAGTTGCCTATGGGTTTAAACATTTAAAAGGAATCTGAAATTAATCAGGTGATATTAAAGTCAGCATGGGAGACATGAGATGTACTAGAATTAAAAGGCCGAGGCCGTGCTGTCTAAAGAGTTTGATGGGGGGGGAAGTGGCACCGAGTATCCCCATGTATGGAGCCTCTCGGTTTCCCGTGAGCATAGAAACTACTCCTTAAGGGTACATAGTGGTAAGATCAGACAAAGTCGTTTTGATTCCAAGTAATAGCCTAGAAAGCATGGAACTCTTTGATCCATTGACTTCTGCTACATTGAACAATTACATTTTCTTGTAACCCCTCTTATTCTTTGTTCTTCTGAATCTATTATTTAAGTTCTCAAACTTCTATTGACCTTTAATTAGTCCATAAAACGAATCCTTCACGCATTCAACTTGCTTTCTTACCCAGCCTTGCATTTCAAATAGTCTCATGCCAGAGGCTTAAAATTCCTATTTACCTTGGCGTTTTGTCGTGCTCGTGACAGTGTTCTCAGCCATAAGAAAAAAGTCGGTTCTAGTTGATTTATACAGGCAAGCCGTGTATTGAAAGAATATTGGCCAGCTCTCCAAACTCTCTGGAAGGCTAGAAATCCAGTCTCAAAAAATGAGAAAGAATCAAGATAGACAGCACAGCTCGTAACACAACCAAAATCACGTTTCAGAAAAGGACCAAGACATGCTATCACCATCACTGCTGTACAGGGCCTGCTGTTGGTGGCATGTGATCCTGCTGCTTCTAGAAATAAGAGATTGCTAGTGTTGCTATTGAAAGACACTGCTAATTCTCCCTACTTGTCTGTGTGGCTTATTCCGGAATCAAAATTTGAGGCGAAATTATGTGCATGGACAAGCCCCAATCATGTGCTCTTGCCCTAAGGGTGGGCTAAAGGGAGGACCTTGTCTTTCTAGTTTTTAATGTCACCCACCTAGATTTATACCGTAGGACATATCACATACATAGGACAGGGCTCACATGCTGGACTGCCAAAAGTAATCAAAATAAAACAAATAAGTGTAACAAATATTTACCACAGTATATTTTGCCATTTAATAGCTCTCAGTAAACTCACTTTTGGTATTTGCTCCCATAAACCTATACTCCATATCTATGATTTCTCATTGTCTGTAGACTATCTGATAACAGAGCTTTTATCCTTATCGCTCTCTGACATTTCTCTATAAAAAGTCACCTGGTTACAAAATCAAATGGCATCCCATTTCTCACCCTTTTCTACTTCATTATCTTCTTTATGAAAATGTATTCTGTGGCTTCTGTGTCACTGCTCTGTACTAACCTCTTGATATTTTCTTCCTAGAGTTTCTTTTATTTCTAAATATAATATCTAAGACTCTGTTCTCAAGCTTCCTTTTCTGCATTCCTATCTCTCTTTCTTTTTCTCTGCTGAGTCATCTATTGCCGCAATTGCAACAGTCATCTGTATTTCGACAACTCCCCAATACACACTGATTCCCTCTCTTCCCCTTCAGTTCCATATTCAGTAAGTATGAGATGGGTACCTTTACATAGGTTTCTCTCCACCTCTTCACATTAATCGTGTTCACAATCAAACCTGATCTTCCCAAGTATTTTCTTCCAGGATCTTTTGTTGGGTTAATGGCTTCCTATTTCTTACAATCAACTAGACGTGAAATTTTAGAATTACTTTTTCTTTCTCCCTCAGAATCCAGGTCTAAAACGTTACCAAGAAAGGTCAATTCTACTTCTGTAGTTTCTCTTGCATCCACCTCCTCTTTTAACATCGTCATCAACCTGCTGCAGACCCTGAGTTCCAACAGCCTGGACAACTGTAGTAGCTTCCTAATTGGTCTTCCCGTCTCTGGCCTTCAGCCTTCCCAGTTAATTTTACTCACCACTTTGAGAGGAAGTTTCTTAAATGTCTTATCTCAGTCTCTGATTCTGTCATCTTCTATGACTTCTGTTTGTGTTCTTTCTGGACATTCAAGGCTCCCGATCTGCGTCTAAGTGGCTCCGTCAGCCCCACAGAGACACTGAAGCCAAGCTTGCAGGAGCCATCCACAGAGCCTTCACTGGTCTTTCCTGTCTCTCTCCTGGTTCATGATGCTCCTTCCGTTAGCATGCTTTTCCTCCAATTACTCCTTCCAAAAAACTACTTACCAGGACTCGACCTCAAATAACGTCTAACCTCATATTTTTTTCTTTCTTGTAAAGTTTAATAACACTTCATTTTCTTAGTAGTTTGTTTTTGCATTGTAGTTGTTTTGCACATACAGTATATTTGATTTCTTCTAGTAGATCTTCAAGTTTATGGGAGCAGACACTGTATCTTCCCCCAGCTCCACCCCTCTCCAGCATTTAGCTCAGAGTCTTAAAAATATTAGGGGCTCAGTTAAGGTTTATTGTACTGGACTTAACCCAGAAATGCAAACTCAAGATCCTTGCCTTTTCAGAGGCAAAATGAAAAGAACAGAAGCAACCTTATGCTTGTTATTTAGCCTAGACTATTATTTCTTTGTACTCTTACAATGTGAGAATATTAGATAGGCAAATTGTTCATCATTTTGAGTAATAATCATAGAAGGATCAGACAATAGAGTGTATTCTCATCCAATACACTGAAATGCGTGATTTGACATTTAGATGTATTAGAATATTTAGCTAATATTTCATTAGACCTTACGATAAACTCAACCTTTGACTTTCAAAATGGACACAATTCTCATAGCTTTGCTAAGATTGGGGAACATAGAAAAACGACACAAACTGGTAACTAGCAAACTAGTTTGGGAATTCATGGATGTATGTTTGGTGGCTAACCAGTGCTAACTATCTCATGCTGTTTTTTTTCTTTTTTTTGACTTTTCTATACACATATGAGAAATAGAAATCTAATGTATTTTAAAATCATTATACACATTGGTAGAATAAATTAATTTACATTGTGCTTCATGTGGTGGTGTTAAATTACCAGGGAGGGGTCTGAGCCCCTGGACAGAAGAGCATGAGTCATCAGGTCATCCCAGAAACTGTGCATAGAACAGGGAGGGCTGTCTGCAACCAGCTTCCTCTCAGGAGAGGCAGTTGGGGGTTCAGAGCGCGGTCTGCTAGAGTTCAGACTGCATCCTTCCTTGGTTGTGTGACCTTGGGCCAAGCACTTAATCTGCATCTATTCAGTTCCCTCATCTGAAAAACCGGGATAATGACAATGCCTGCCATGTAAGGGTATGCCAGGGCTAGCTGAGCATTTAGTAAGTGCTACAGAGTGTCTGCTAGTGAAGGTATGCTTTCTGCTACAAATATCTACTGTTGGCTTAAATATTAAATGCATTTATTGTTTGTATTAGCTCAGTGGCTTTCATTTCAGCTTTTGATCTGAGTTTGTTTTTCTGCTCTCAAGTTTTATGAGAAACGCGAGAATCAATAGGGATTATTTCTACTGAATTTGGAGCTTATCTAAGAGAACTTCAAGGGTTAGAAGACCAAACAAAACAAGAAAAGAGGATCTAAAAGAAGAAATTAGATTTCAAAGTTTAAGAGATTAAATGGGTGGATAAAAGGCCCTCAGCATGTACTTTAGATAAAAGCTGGGAAAGTAGTGGTGCTATCCTGCTTTGTTGATGGCTCCCAACCCCATTAGCAGTAAATGCGGATTCTTATTGTTCTTACTAATAATGCAAAATTGATAGATTTTTTTCCCCCTGTGATTTGTGATTACCTCTCAGGAGTAAAAATAAAAATAACAACTTGAAATGTGGTTGAATGAATAGTTATGATATAAGGAAAATACAAGAAAGAATGTATTGAAGTGCTACGTAGATGTCAAATACAAACAATATTTACCATGGAAATCAATGTTGATGGCAGACAAGAAGATACTTAAACTTTAAGTATCATTTTTTCAGTTGTAAAACATAAAATCTAGAAACTTTTAGGAGAGAATTGTAGGAAAATCTGAAGAATGTTAGAAATGAAATTATTATGCTTCAAATACTTCAAATGTAATTTTGATCATTATTTTTTAAGATTAAAAATTTCAGAAAATGTGATTTTCCTTTGCTAAGAAGTTCTTACCTAGAGGAAAATTTGTAATCTATCAGCAGCTGTAAGAGTTTATGAAATCTATAATTAATATGTATATCTAGGTTTACATCTATTATCACCGTCTGTATCTATGTACCCAACCCTACTTCATGTCATCTTCCAATTCTTATTTTTTCATGCTCTTATTTTCTTGTTCACTTTTCCTTGTTACACTGTAATTGTGTTTGTAAGACTCCAGTGATTTAAAAAATTAAGTAGAATAGCAAAAGAATGCATACATACAAGATAAATGGGGTCCTTGGAATCCACTGATTTGGACATGACCAACCAAGCTGGGTTTGACTAATATAATTAGTGTTCCTTGTAGAATCATGGTGGAGATACTGGTTTCTAGTATTAAATGGGAAGTCACTAGAAGGTAAGCGATTCTGATTTATTTTTCTCTTTGAAAAAGGAGTTTTTCATTTTCTGGAATTCTTCTTTATCACTCCTTAAGGTACGTTCCAGAGGGACTAAAATCTCAGTCTACTTTCATTTACTTTAAGCCATCTGGTATTTTTATCATTCATATTCATCACAAGGTTTACTGATTTATTTTGGGCCGTTCTTGAGGAATGGAGAAGCCCATTAGAAAATAACTAATGATCAAAGACGATCATTGTTTTCATACAAGTAAAAAGAATCTCACTTTCCATTTTGTATCTTGAGTTTTCACTTAACTTCCACACATTAGTCTTCTCCAGTTAGATCCTTGGATTTTATTTTTAATGTCATCTATAGAGAAACATAAAATGTGCCTGAATTATCATTTGATGGGCAGGGTGGTTAGACCAATAACTTAATTTTTGTCATATTAATACCCTTTCTTTAATGACTAAAAGTCATAGAAACTTGTGTGTCTTTAAATTTGCAGGGCTTCTTCCAGCACATTCTATGCTCTGTGATTCCGTACAGCCAAAATAACCTGTAGATTTCATTCAGCCCTTTTTTCCTATGCCTACAAATCCTGATCTTGATCTTTTATTTCCTCCAATTCTACTTTAATCACTAATGTGTATAAAAGTACTCTAAGAAGTATTATGCATATATTTTGGTTACTTTCTTTTGTTTTTCTTTCCTTAAATTTTATTTGAAAGATGTGGGGTACAATTCAGGGTTAGGTACATAAGTTAATCATACAGGAAAAGTTTGGTACTCTTACTGATGTTATGTGCCACCACGCTCCCTCCCCTGGCAGTATCGCTTTACAGGCAATCCCTTTCTTATAGTATCACGATAAATGTTCAGGGTCTGCTTATGAGTGAGAACATGTAGTACTCTGATTTTGTTTCTGTGATAGATCATGGAGTGCGGTAGACTCTAATTCCATCCAAGTTGCTGCAAAGTGCGCACATTGGTTTTTCTTTATGGCTGCATACTATTCCATTCCATCGTGTAAATATACCGCATTTCCTTTAAGAAGTAATATTTAAAAATACATTCAGAGTTAAGTTCAGAAATTAAGCCACTGCAGGAGACAGACATCTGCTACAATTTCGTGAGTCTGGATGAAGGAGGCCTTCCTCCTAACAACTGTGTGCCACTTTATCTCACAGGCTGTCCGGCAGTCACTTTAACACTCCTATTTTGGGTCAAATTTTTCAATAAATGTACTGATATGTTTTGGAAAGTCATAGTATTCATATGTTTGTGTAAGGTGTGTTAGTGCGTTGAATTTATGGATGAAAATGATATTGGTATTTTGGATAAAAATGCCTTACAGCCAGACTAGGAGCACTTAGAAGGGAGTAGTTTAAACTAGGAATTTTTTTTTTTTTTGAGTCAGAGTCTCACTCCACCGCCCAGACTGGAAGGGAGCGGCCGCTCCCGGCCACCGCAGCCTCGACCCGCTGGGCTCCGGCGATCCTTCCGCCTCAGCCTTCCGAGTAGCTGGAACTACAGGCGTGCGCTACCACACCCGGCTAATTTTTTGATTTTATTGTAGAGATGTGGTCTCGCCAAGTTGCCCAGGCGGGTCTCGAACCCGCGGGCTCAGGCAATCCACTCACCTCAGCCTCCCAAATGCACGGGATTCCAGGCTGAGCCACCGAGCCCGGCTCAAACTAGGATTTTAAGAGCAGTAATGGAAACAAATGTTTCCTTGTGAGTAGACTCAGTCATGACAGCCATCTGTGATGTAGTGTGCTGGTCTTCATCATTGCTCACTTATCAAGAACTGTAGATAAAAGGAGAGATAAACCTTGCACGTGCCAGAGTCTCATTTTTCTCAATCAAGCTACTCGTTACAGTGAATCAGACACACTAACTACCTTCCAGGCAGGAGGATACAGCATAGTCTTATTTTTCTCTATCGATCGCTCCTTTAATCTTAAAAGAGTGAGAAGAGAAAAGATGGTGGTTGTAAAATGGTCTAGATTAAGTTAGAAGACATATTTTAATGCCAACATGTCAATAGAAAGTACAGGTTATGAGAGAGAGACTAGGGGTTTTCTCTTTATGAAGGCAGTTGGGTTTTAAGAGATCCAGCTGCACATCTAGTCAGTAAATCAAGAATAATGCCCCAGAATCAGACTCTCTGAAGCACTCTTGCTTTGAGTTTGATATAATTCTCCATGATCCAAAGCTTCGGTTCATTTTTATCCTGGATTTTCATTTTTAGAAGTAACACAATAGGAAGTCACATGTATAAGGCTACAAATTATACTTATGGCTGCATAATACATTACTGGATAATGCAGTATTACTGGATACATGTCCTAATGCCATGTGGCCCTGAATGCCTTTGTTTTGATGGTATTGGTGTAAAGGGTGGTCTGGTGGTCTGAATCCCATACAGGGAAAGGAAAATTTAACATTCACCAATCAACAAAGAAGGAATGCCATCGTCTTTCTTTAAGCATGGGAATCTAGCGGAAATCATTTCTGCAAAGAACTTATCTTTCAGTAAATCTGCATGATAGTTTAAGCCTGTGTTTTCTGAACTAACGTTAGCTGTAGTGCAATGATCCGGCCTCACCCTAGATGTACTAAGTCAGAAATGTGAGGATGAGATCCAGCCATCTGCATGTCAACTGGCCAGGCATTCTAATGCATGATAAAGTTTGAGAACACTAGTTTAGTCCACTGATTTGCCTAGCAAATGTGGCCCTAACATCTTCAGCAAAGTCAATCCTTGTGGTTTTTCTTACACAATTTTATTTATTTGTTTTTATAAGGAATTGGTAACATTTTGAAAAGTAACATTGCCACTTCTGAGGTTCTTCATTTGGTACAATTTTCATTTTAATTTTCTCCAAATAATGCACCATCATATGAGATTTTAGGAGAAACCACATGTGATATTGTATTCCTCTTAAAGTTTGTATTCATTTTAAGACCAGCAATGTGAATTAGACCCTGATTAAAACCTTAAGAAAATTAACAGAATTTAGATTGTATAAGTATTTTGGGACTATTTTGTTGTTCTTCTAAGCCTAATGCCATGTCTCTATTGATCATATGTTAGTATAGTCATTCATTGTTATTTACAAAATAGAAACATTTTTCTGTAGTGAAGTGGTCGAATCAACAAGAAAATCAAGAGATACCAAAGGAATGGGATTGGAACTATTCATGGCGGGCGTTTTGAGGGATCAGTGTACCCAGTTTTGAAAAACAATGCTTGCCTCTGACATACTACGTGAAATAAAGTCATTCATGCTGCAGATTTGTATGTATATATGCTTATATGTAAATGTACGATGACTACTAAATAAACCTAGTGGGACGGAAAGATCCTAATGATCTCACATAGGGAAGAACTTTCCAAGAAGGGTTTGAAGCAAAATCTGAAGGAGAAGGTGGAATGAGGTACGCGGATGTCTGGGGGATGAGCCGTCCGGGCAGAAGGAACAGCAAGGGCACGGTGCCAAACAGGAGTCTGCCTGTGCAGTTCAAGGTCATCCAACAAGCTAACCTGGCTGGAGCAAAGTGAGCAAGGGAGACAGTAGCAGAGGACAGAGACACTAGAGAGAAGGCCTTTGTGCTGGTTTAGGACAGAGATGATTATGCCTTGATTGTGTCATTAGTAGAGGTAGTAAGAAGTTTACAGTTCTTCTCAAAGAAGAAGATGGGGATGTCTTAAAGGAAAATCTCGCAGGATTTACTGCCAGATTGATATTCACTGTGAAAAAAAATATGTATCAACGTGATTCTGAGTTTCTGTCCTGATCAACTACATGATTGGGTTGTGCTTGCTGAGACAGGGACATTCTCCTAACATTCTGTTAGAAGTAGATTTTGTACTTTGGGAGACTGAGGTTAGAGGACTGCCCAAGCCCAGGGGTATGAGACCAGCCTGGGCAACATAATGACACCTCGTCTTTTCATAAATCAAAAAATTAGCCAGGCATGGTGGTGCATGCCTATAGTTCCAGCTACTTGGAAGGCTGAGGCAGAAGGATCACCTGAACCCAGCAGGTTGAGGCTGAGGTAGCTGTGAATGTTTGCTGCACTCCTGCCTGGGCAACAGAGTGAAACTCTGACTCAAAAAAAAAAAAAAAAAAGTAGATTTTGGGGGAACACTGAGAGTTCATTTGGGAATATTTGTTAAATCTGGGATTCTATTAGATATGCAAGCAGATATGCCATGTAGATAATTGGAACTACAGGTCTAGGTAGAAGTAGAATCTGGAAATTATTGACTTATAGATGGTATTTAAAAATACAATGCTAGCTGAGATCTCCTAGGGAGTTAGTAACAGTGGAAGAGAAGTAAAGGGTCATGGGTACTTGAATGCTTTCATGCTAGGGAGAAGAGGAGGGATCAGCAAAGGAGATTGAAGCATACCCACTGACATCAGGTGACTCAGATAGCGATAACAAGTCAAACAAAGAGAGGACTGAGAATTGACCATTGAATTCATCAACATGGAGCTGGTGACCCTTATGAAGGTGAAAGCCTAACTGGGGCAAGTTCAAGGTAGTGTGAGAGGAAGAAGCATATAGGAATACATATTTCAATGAGTCTTAGGATAAAAGTGAGCAGTTACTAAGAGCCGTAGCTAGATGGGAATGTAGGATAAAGCATTTTTTTGTTTGTTTTCTAGGATAGTGAAAGTATCATTTATTTGTGGATTAAAGAAAGGTGGTTAGAAGGAGATATTGATGGAAAATTGCCAGAGTGATGTGACGTCATTCCTTTGGCAAAAGGGATGAGGCCAAGTGCACAAGTAGAGAGACTGGCCTTGGACGGGCGCATCAATGGTTCCTTTATTAAGAAGGAAATGAGAGTAAGTGGGGACAGGTGGGCATAGACATGGTAGTGATTAGTACTTAGAAGGGTGCATCTTCTTGCTTGTGTTTCGGTGACACTGGAAACAAGTTGTGATCTGAGGTGAGGATGAACAAAGGGGTATTAAAAGTTTAAGAAGAGAAGATAGGAAATAGTGGATTCCTTCCTATGCTACAGTCCATCTAAGATCTATGGTCATAAATTTAGAGCATGACCAGTCGGCATTATATGCGTTTTTTCCTCACTTTAGCTGCATGGTGTAAGCATGCATGGAACAGACAGTAAGCTGGGTTAACCAGAGTTGAAATTTAGCCTGGCAAAATAAAATCCTTTGGAATATATGCAAGAGATTTAATGGAGGAAAATGGACTCTAATTTGGAGAATGAGTGACGTGGGGAGATGAGGTTGATTTATGGAAGTCTGTATAATCCATTTGTTGTAAGGCATGGAGGAATTTTAAACTGTATCTGGAGTCGGACTGCTAAAGGGATCTAGAAACATAAGAATTATGGACAGAAAGTAGGGTGCTTGAATCTGAGACTAAGGAAGGGGTACAGATGTTGTTAATGACAATAGCTAGTATGCACCCCAGGTGTTGCTAACTTCCTTGATGTTGTTCGTTTGTATCACAAATCATAATACTGAGCTCCAAACAGGTTTTTATCTTAAATAGTTATTCTATTTTTAATCAAGAAGATAAGTACAAATTTGCTTCTGTCCTGGAGTCATTTGGAGAATTAACCCAAAAACTAATTTGCAAATAATCTTGCACATCTATTGTTTTGCCAGCTGTTTATACTCAGAAAGTAAATGGAATGCCAAAAATGTTTACATAATGGGACCTGAATTACTGAGTTCTACTTCCCAAGAGTTAAGTAATATTAATTCTAAATGAGACTATTAAGTTCTTTTCTGGGATTATGTATAAGGCTGACTCCTTTACATGCTGCTACTTCAAATCAAAGCAGTTATTTATTTTTTTTAAAATAGCATTTAAATTGTCACCTCTAGACATGTTGCCACTTACCATTCCGACAAACCAAGTTTAAAGCCAATACTGAAATAAATATTTGTTTTTACGCATATGTAATCAAGTAAAACTTTAAAGCATTTTATAGTTTTATTTAATGGTTACTCATTAAGGCTGTGTAATCTTCATTTTCCAGATTGGCAAATAAAACTGATGAGGTTAAGATACTTGTGTACAAGCCAGAGTTAGAGATGACATTAAGTTTTCCTGAGCTTTGATTTAGTAATATGATATTCAGACTATGGTTCACCCACTGATTTCCTCAAAGAGACATTTTTGAATGAATTCAGCCTTCAGAAGCATTTGGACTAGCTTGGAAATTGAATTTCATATCTGTATTCCCATCCACCCAGTAGAACAAGATGAACTTGGAGCTCAATCTTAATAGTAACTCAAATGAGAGAATTACTCAACGAGGTGCAGTTATCTACCTGAGTGGTAATATTTTACAAAGTCAAGGATGTCAAGCACAAAAATCAAGAGCTACACTCCACCAACTCCCTTGTCTCTCAAAGAGAGGATTTATTTGCTTTATTACTCTTTTCTGCTGAACCTAGCCTGAGCCTCAGATTCTGTTCCAAGACAGCCAGTACAAGTAGGTAAACATTGACATACAAGAAAAAACAAAACAAAGCAATTTTCCATTCAGGCTCTGGGAACTACATCTTTGAAAGAATTAAGATAATGTCATCTCCAAATACCTCCCTTATAGCTAAAAGAATAGCATGGGTACTAAAACATTGGCTGCATAAACATAGATCTATGCTTAAATAAGACAAGAAATACTGCTTTGTATTGGACGTGAGCTATGGTAGAACGTATAGTGTCAATAAAATATTGACATAGCATCTTTCCTCAGGGGATCCACAGTATTATTCCAAAGGAAGATGGGTTGGTAAGAGTTTGGACAAACATTAAATAATTACAAATTGTGATCATTTTTATAGAGAAGTGTGCATGCAGCACGTTACAGGAGAAAAGCAGGGGGACCTAATTAATGTGAGTGGGTCAGAGACGATCTCAACCTAGAAGTGATACTAAAACTAAGAACTTTCGAGCGAACCAGTATTACCCATGGCAATGTGCCAGTGCCTGCATGCTTATGTGTGTGTAACTGGGGTTCACGGGTGCATGAACCTTCCTCCTCGGAGGCTCAGGAAGGAACAGACTTGGCATGTTTTAGGGACAGAAGAAAGGCCAGTATGAGGAGAAACTCTAAGAAAAAGCCTGTGCGTGAATGTTGGTGGTTTAATTATGAAGCAAGCTAAATGTGACAAGATTTTGAATGGATGGAGTATAATAAATGATGCTCCGTTTGACCTTCGTGTTGCTTAAGTGACATAAGTGGAAAGTAGATTGCAATTCTCTGAATGGTGTGAGGTGAGCAACTGGAGACGGCTTGTAGAAACCACTCTTTTGAAACTCTTGTCTGTGCAAATGATTTAGCTAGAGATCTGCACTGTGAGTAATGAGAAGAATTTTGGTAAGTTGAACTAAAAAGGAGGATTTATGGGAACATTTTATAGGCTACAAGGACTGGGATTCATATTAGAGCTAGATTGGAATCAGGGATTGGGGCTCTGTATGGATCCCACAAATAACTCTGTCTTTCCTGTAGCTCTTTCTCTGTATTCACTCTCAACCTACCTCTGCAATGTTCTCTTTCTTTTTGTGAGCACTCGATGAGTGAGACCACATCTCAACCCAGAAAACATGCACTTTGAATGCAAAGTGACTTGTTTTAAGTGACATAATTACACTAGCATATCAGTAACAACTATGTGACTGTTATTTAAATATATTCAAATACAGAACTATACGTTCAGACAGATTCAGGGTTGTTATAGACCGAACTGTGCCCCTCCAGAATTTGTATGGTGAAGCACTAATCCCCATAGTGACTGTATTTAGAGAAGAGGCCTTTAAGAACGTAATTAGGGAAAGTGAGATCGTAAGGGTTGACCCTAATCTGATAGGGTTGGTGTCCTTATAAGAAAAGAAATGGATACCAGAGAGCTCTCTGCATAAGCAGAGAAGACAGTCTTGTGAAGCCACAGAGAAAAGATGCCTGTCTACCCCCCTCACCCAAATCTGAATTTGCTAGCACCTTGATGATTGACTTCTGCCCTCCAGAACTGTGAGAAAATAAATGTCTGTTTAAGCCACTCAAACTTTGGTATTTTGTTACGGCAGCCTGAGAAGATGAATACAACATTATTTATTAAAACCACAAGTTTAAGAATTAGTTTTCACACCCAAAGTTTCATTTTTATCAAATGGATGTTTTCACTTGTCTTATTATTTGCCAAACATATTTAGTTGTCAACAGATATAATGCTTAGAATGGTAAGGCTGATATCGGGTATAGTCACTGTAATCGCCCAACATCTTAATAGGCAACTCTAGTAAGCCCATTATCTGTCTTAATTATTGTTCCAAACGTATCAACTATTTGAAAACCCAACCCATCCTTTCCTGGACTCATAAATAGAGAAGTCTTTAGATCAGTTTGCTCCTATTTTCCCAACACCAAATTCAAACCTTCCTACAAAGAGAAAATAGAGGTCAGGCACAGTGGCTCATGACTATAATCCGAGCACTTTGGGAGGTTGAGGTTGGAAGATTGCATGAGTCCAGGGGTTTGAGACCAGTCTAGGCAACATAGGGAGACTTCATCTCTGCAAAAAATTAACCGAGGATGGTGGTACATGCCTGTAGTCCCAGCTACCTGGAAGACTGAGGTGGGAGGATTGCACCCTTGAGAAAACTGGTCTCAGCTTGAAGAATGAATGTTGTCTCTTTGTGTCAGACAAAGAAAGATACTAAGTGTCCAGATGTTACAAAACCTACATTTTATTTTCTGAAAGGTAGAGATGGCATTTTATAATTCTTTCATTAAAAATGATCATTCTTCCTAAAAGCTCTAAAAATCAACCTTCCATATGACTCCACAATCCCTCTATTGGACATATACCTGGAAAAACTCAAATCACTCTATAAAAAAGATACCTGCACATGTATGTTTATTGCAACATTGTTCACAATAGCAAAACATGGAACCAACCATGCTGCCCATCAAAAGAAGACTGGGAAAAAAAAATGTGCGTATGCACAATGGAATATTACGCAGTCATAAAGAACAAAATCATGAACTTTGCAGCAACCTGAATGGACTTAGGGTCTAAATACTGAATGATCTTTCACAGAATCAAAGAACCGAGTATCACATGTTCTCACTCATAAGTGGACCTTGAACTACTATCGTCATACTCTGAGAAAAGGATTGGCAGTAGTGGGAAACTGCCTGGGGAAGGGGAGGGGCACACCTCATCAACAAGGGTACCTGCACAATGAATATTTGTATGCCTAACCCTGAGTTGTACCCCAAAATTTTAAAATAAAAAAATAAAGATGATCATTCAAGGTTATTTTGTTCATGTTAATAGGATAGATCAGTGGTGTTTCAACTGACACTACAAATACATCTAATTATTTTGTAGGGAAAAATACAGCTTCTATTTAAAACAGCTTCTGCAGCCCACATCCATGTAGCCCTACACTTAGATGAGAATTCAAATGGATACTTAACGTAATTTAAAAATTTTTAAAAAAATAAAACATTACCAGGAGTATCCCTGTGCTTGGTAACTGACACGTTTTCTTTCAAACAATACACAGAAAACTTGCCCCTTAAGTTTTTGGCAGGTTCCCAGTGAGGATTTAGCCTTTATCCCTTATAAAACTTCAGCTTAAACAAGATGTCAACTTTTAATTACTGTTAAATTAAGGACTTGAGATGTTTTATTTTTAGACCTTCTCCATTTATCTTAGCTCAACCTTACAGAATTGCCTCATTTAAATGTACTTTCTAATGCACTTAATAAAACTTATATACATACAATACTTCTTTCTTTTCTATTTTCACATATTCATTAAACATATGCAAACTGTTTTCTTACTTTCATAACAGAAATTAGGACTCTCCTCCCCAAATTATTGCTGCTGAGTAACCCAATATTTTCTCTTTTCATTTCTCCTAATAAGAGTTTCAGAATTTAGTCTTGAGCTTAATTTGGTTTTTGGGGGGGTTTTTTTTGAGTCTGGAGTCTCACTCTGTCACACAGACTGGAGTGCAGTGGCCGCTCCCGGTCACCGCATCTTGAGCTTAATTTGTATAGTTTTTCTAAGGCAATCATTCCTTTGAATTTAATTTTTAGTTTTCTGTTGTCTTGTGTTGTTTCTCATTTTATTTTACGCAGGCCTATCACAGGCTTTTAGGAAGGATGTAGGTTATCAATAAGCTCATCAACTTTAAACAATAACTTATACATCTATTTTATTGAGCTATTGTCTTAATTATTACTGGCATAAAGCATTAGGTTAAAATTAAATATTATTAGTAACACGTTTGGAAGACTAAGACAATATTGGCAAATTACAATTGGGGATGTGTTTAAAATATAACTTCAAAGTGTTAAGACAGATTTTGAAACACTAATCTATTGCTTACAACAGTATCAAAATAATATACGTGGTAATGCGATCAAAGGTACTTTCATACTTGTGCAATAATTTATGTCACCTTGAATTTATCTGGAGGGAGGACATTGAAACTGTGCTTATTTTAGCAACCTTTGTTTTCGACTTGATGAGCAAAGGTGTTTTTTGTGTTCAGTTATAGTGTATACAACAAAAGCTTATTTTGTTGCTGTATTTTCAGTTGAGAGTTTGCTTCTGACTTAGTACCAAAAGGTTATTCTGAATATAGAGTAGGATGTGCAATACGTAATTTTAGCCTTATCTCTGGATTTAATTCGCGTAATGGCTCCCTGTTCTGGAAGTTAGCAACGTGCCTGGCTCTTCCTGCTTCTCTATCTCCTCCTATTGATTTCCTGATTGATTCGTGTTGATAAACCATGTCTTGGAGAGTTCAGGCAAATGTGATCTGTATCTCTTTTTCATTATCTATTTTCTTAAAGATGATGATAAATATCAACTTTTGAAATCAGACTATAAAGAAAAGCAAGTGACTTACTAACAACTGGGGGCAAAGTTACTTTAATCACCATATTAAACTAGGGGATATTTTTAACAGGTGGATTTTTAAAAATCTTAAAAAGGTAAGGCATAACGTTAAGATTTGTTATTTACAGCAAGTTGTAGAGAAAAATTATAATTAAAAATCCTTATAATTAAATCCTTATGCTAAATTATATTTCAGTAAAAAGCAGTATATATTTATGTGATGATAAAAGATTAAATGCTAGTTAATATCAAAGGTGATAGAATAATAAACATTTATTGATTAATTGAATTTTATTTTTTCCTCTTTTACTAATTAATTCCCTAAATTTGTTATTAAGTAATTATAGTAATCTATTTTAAATGTTCTGATAGATAAAATAGTATTTTTATTTTATAAGTATATTTGAATATTCATGAATCCTTCCTTTAACATATATGTAAAGTAGACATAAAAATAAATTTTTATGGAACTTGATCAACATTCTAATTAAGTGGCTTCCTATACTTCAGTGAATAAAAGATTAGATTTTGGAATTTGGACTAAAATACATGTTTATTTTATGAATTAACTAGTACTGCTTTTTAAAACCCTATGTAAATATTCGTTTACCTGGCTGACTAAGTTATTTCTTAAAAGTGTTATAAGTGAATAGTTAATGAATCAGTTACTTTTGAAGGTAAGATTCTATACTTGAATCATGGTCATAAACTGTAACTTTGGATGTGCCACAAATGTCTACTGATGGACAGTAAGACAGAATTATTATTTCTACTAGAAAAACAATTAAGTCAGATACCACTTGCCTTTAAAAAACAAAAATACATATTGAATGCTTTCATGTGCAGGTACTCTGCACGCACCATGTCAAATACTCACGCCAACCTTCAGTCCCATTTGCAGATAGGGAAACTCGGACTAAGAGGTCAAGGAGCTGCCCTAGGTACCACGACTAATGAAAAGTGGCGCATGGGTTGGAATTTAGGTTCATCTGATTGTCAGGTCATAATATTTTCTTTCTTTTATCACCTCCCCTCTTCAAAAGGAAGGAAAAAGCAATTCTTGCATTGATGTTTGTGAAAGATACATTGATCACATTTCTTCAGGATGCCTACAAATTGCAAACATGGAGATCTTTAAAAATCTTTTCGTGCATATTACTTTTGCATTGAATGTCACTAATCACTTTGCACATTCTTGCACCATAAAATAATCATGTTTTCTATTTTGATTTCAGTTTTTTCTATGAATTGAGAACAGTTGAATTGGTGGACAACCGTGCAGCATTTGGAACACTAAATTAGTTTTTGCAAATCACTTTTTACTGTTTTTGTACAAAGTAGTTAGTAAAGCGATACAGAAAACCGTGTCATCCAAAGTCATATTTTTTCTTTATCTCAAGCCCCTGATTTAAGACTAAAAATTAATTAGCCTTCTTTCCATTCTTTTTATCGCCCTTACAAGTACTAGCAGTTGACTTCTACTTGCTGAATTATTTATTTAGTGGGTCAGGATGATTTTTCACATATAAACATCAAACATGAGTTTCAACCAAGAGCACAGGAAGCTACAGCAACATTTGGCTTAGGACAAATATTGGGAACTTGTGCCACCAAAAAAAAAGGGGGGGGGGAATGTTTTTTACATCATGAACTTTGAGGTGACGTATAAATAAGCAAAAGAGTAAATTCTAAAGCCCTGGCACTCAAGGGTCTAACCTAGGATAAAACAAATGGCAACACAGTTGGCAATCGGTACTCCATAATTATTTGGGGTTAAAAATTTTACAAATATTTACAGTAACTATTTGTGTGACCGAACTGATTGAACCGCTCTGAAATCCAAGAAACAATTTAAAAACAGTTTTAAGGTCGATTCGACCCTAATCAAGATATTACAGAATCTTCTTTGAAAAAGTATTTGCATTCATATCTCATTGATCCAATTTATACTGTGAATTTTGTGTACTAAATCTGTATTTTTCTTTTAAGGGTTTAAAAAATTAAAACACGCATGCATACATACACACACATAGCCCATTAAGCATTAAAGATTATATTGAGACTTATTTATATCTTTATATATTTACAAGTAAACTATAGCCAAGTTTAAAAATAAGAGCAAACTCTAACTAATTTATTATTTATTTATTTATTCATTTATTTATTTATTTATTTATTTATTTTTGAGTTGGAGTCTCACTCTGTCGCCCAGACTGGAGTGTAGTGGCCGCTCCTGGCCACCACAGCCTCTACCTGCTGGGCTCCGGCGATCCTTCCGCCTCAGCCTTCCGAGTAGCCGGAATTACAGGTGCACGCTACCACGCCCGGCTGAGTTTTTGATTTATTGTAGGGATGAGGTCTCGCTGCCCAGGCGGGTCTCGAACCCGTGGGCTCAGGCAGACCACTCACCTCAGCCTCCCAAAGGCGCGAGATTACAGGCTGAGCCACTGAGCCCGGCTTCTAGCTAATTTATTAAAGAAACAATTGTGTTTTATATATATATATATATATACACACATATATATATGTATATTTCTTGAAAGCATTCACTTGCTTCCCTAATATTGGAGTGTATCCTAGTGTATCATTTTTGAAAGAATGCTTATTAAAAAGCGCAGTCCTCCCAGTTGTATGTAACTGTCACGACTTTAGTTTCCAACGGAGTATCCTAAAGAGTGTAGCATAGACTTTATTTAACCAGATAAAACCATACAGCCACATTCATGGCTCCTGATTTATGGCCATTATTGCTGACTTGGAACAGCCCTCCCTCGATGTGCTGTTTTGTGCCGTGTGATTCCGAACGCCCTTTGGTGGCACACTGCAGCGCTTCGGGAAGGAGAGGCCCAGATCCTCACGTTTTCACGCGTCAGGGCCTGTGGCTGTGGCGACGCTTGCCAAGGATCAACCTTGGAGTGTCTGAGATTTGGAGATGGATGCTGTCGCAGTTCTGTTCTGGAGGGCTCAGGAATAGCTGTGACTTGTTGGTCATTTAGGAAGTAAAAGAGATCAAGCGATTCTACCTTTGGGGGCTGGCTTCACTTTAGCCTCGGATAGAATCACTTTCCTCATCTCTCTTCTTCGTTCCTCTTCTCATCCACACACAAAACCTGCCACACCCGAAATTCTTTCTCTTTCTGAGACCTAGCCTCTTTGCATTGCTTGGAGTGCTTTATTTAAACTGGCTTTGATCATTTTTTTCTTATATGAAGACTGGTAATAACTTATGATGTGTTCTCTTCCCTGGGCATTGCATTTGAATCAGGAACACGTGCATGCAAATTCGAATGGCGCCCTTTCAGGCAACCTGAAATGGTCATGAGTTTCCTTATTGCCCCCCCATATCATACCATATCAGAGACTGCTTAAGTCTTAGGCCTGGCTCTCTGCTCTAATTTTCTCAAGAGAAGAAACTTCCAGTATCACAGATATTCCCGTTACTTTTCTCACTCTGCCATATATGCGTTTCCTTTCTTCCTCTCAGCTAATTCAGGGTTGTAAATGTCCTTTTGTTGACATGTGTTTCTACTCATTCATTTTCCCAAAGATTAGACTTTGCCACTGCTGTGTGTAATTTCTTCTTTGTTTTTCTCTGGGAAGAGTGTAATGTAGCTATATTGAAGCTTGAACACTAGCACAGCATGATCATCATTTTATATCTAGGGGAAGTGGTTCATGCCAGCAAAACACACAGATCATCAATAAAAAGAAATTTTCACAAAACTCCGAAGCTAGCATTAAAAGAAGAGAAAGCGGCTGGGTGTGGTGGCTCAGTCTGTCATCCCAGCACTTTGGGAGGCCAAGGTGAGAGGATTGCCTGAGCCCAGGGGTTTGAGACCAGCCTAGGCAATTTGGTGAGACCTTGTCTCTACAATAAAGCACAAAAATTAGCTGGGCATGGTGGCGTGTTCCTATGGTTCCAGCTACTTGGAAGTCTGAAGCAGAAGAATCCACCTCAGCCCAGCAGGAGAAGGCTGTGATGGCCATGAGCGTGCCACTGTACTCCAACCTGGGCAAACAAGAGTGAGATTCCATCTCAAAAAAAAAAAAAAAGAAGAAGAAGAGGAGAAAGTAATATTCACACGAAATAAATGACATTTCCAGAATATCAATAAGCAGTACAATTTTCAAAATAGCATCTACTAGCAAATTATACCATTTCATTTTAAGAAAGTTAGGAAACTAAAAACAGAAAATATGAAGAAAGTGGAAATAACTACGGCTCTATTTATGACCTGTTCATTTTCTGCCGACATGATGCTGAGGAACCTGCCTGACTCGTCTAGTAACATTCTGCTCAGTAACCCTGTAAGAAGGTGTCATTATCATTCCCTTTCACAGATGAGGAAACTGAGGTTAAAGATGCTTGGGAACACAAACAAGGATACCCAACTGGGAAGAGGAAGAACCAGGATTTAAGCCCCAGGACCCTTGACTTGCAATGTTTGCTTTCTCCTGCCCTGAGCTGTTGCCCTAGATGAACTCTCCTTAGCAGGGGTGTCAATTCAAGACCACAAGCCACCCGGGTCTCTAACGGAGTGAAGGTTTTCTTCGCAAGTGAACGCTGAAAGTCACAATTAAAATCCACTTTCTTCCTTTTACCTAATTCAGCTGGAGCTAGTGGAAAATATGTA
Organism: Carlito syrichta; assembly: GCF_000164805.1. Taxonomy (NCBI): domain Eukaryota; kingdom Metazoa; phylum Chordata; class Mammalia; order Primates; family Tarsiidae; genus Carlito; species Carlito syrichta. The sequence continues at coordinate 393,670 of NW_007245632.1, forward strand.
AATATCAGGAGTATTGCTCGAGTGCACCTAACAATGCCCAAGTCTGTTAGTACTCAGCTTTGCTAATCTTTCTGAAACGGTATTTCTCAGTGTCTTACCTTTCGATTAAAATAAATATATCACAGCCACACTCAACATTCTTTGAAATTTTAGAAACAAAATTAGTATAATATAAATATACACCCTGGTGAGGAGACAAGAGGCCCGTTGTTTCTAGTCAGACAGGCCTTCTCTCTACTGCTCAGATGCTGATAGTCCATCCCCGTTCCTGAGGAAGGTTCACATAACACGAACACAAAGTGCCGTTGTGGCATCTGTCTTCCCAGGGACAGGCTCCTTATGTATTTGGCATAGGAAAGCTAGAAGAATGGCTTACTTTGCAACAATAGAGGGGAATTTATCAAATGTTCTTGATATTTCAGAGGAACAGATTTTATGAAACCAGAAAATACGAGCATGGTGGGAGAGCTGAAAAGACCAACATAAAAATAAAGGTGAAAGAAGCAAGAGAACGCTGATGCCATAACGTAGAGTAAGGAGAGAACATTTGGAAGTTTAAAACTCTGATGACTCATATCTTATTAGTCCAGCGCTTTGGGCTTTTCTATCGTAGGAATTGTCAGTCAATCATAGCCTGGTGTATTGTAATGCTTGCAACATAAAGGTTAGGGAGATTAGCAAAGTGTAAAAAACAAGGCTCCAGAACAATGCACATGACAAGATTTCATCTTTGTAAAGGCATGCCTTCATATGAAGGTTTTAAAAATATTTCTGCTGGAGCACAGGGTAAGGAATGCTAACACTGAGGGAGAATTGGAAGCAGATGGCGGCCGCAGAGTAGTGTCAAGTTTTGGCTTGTGTGTGTATTACTCGAGCATTTTATGAAAAGGATGGACTCGTGTATTTATTGTATAATTAAGGAAGAAGGCTTAGAAATAAAATACATCAAGGTTAGGAATTTTTTCCTACCTTTATTAAAATTGCTCTCTATTAATCGCTTGGTGAAGATCAAAACAACAAGACTAGTTCTAGTTCTCCCAGGAGAGTTGTAATAATAGTTTGCTCTTTAAACAGATTAAACCAAATCTTAGAGTTTTTAAAATTCATGTCCCCCTTTCCCTTTTGTCTTTCTTCTTTTCTCCTCTGTCTCCCTCTCTCTTCTTCTTTTTTCTTCCTCTCTCTCCTTCCTTTCTTCTTCTCTCCCCTACCCATTTCGCCTTTAGCGGTCTATTGTTTCAACAAATTACCAGCAAAATCAAAAAGGGACACAAACAGAAATGGTAGCCACCTGAAGGTCACCTCAGCAAGGACAACTCATTATGTCCCATTAATGTGTTTGAAGTTCGGAAAAAGAAAGTCTATACATTTCATTATTCCATCATTCATTCTAGTTTTTGATGCCGAGTAGACAAAGTACTGGAGAAACAGCTATCAGACCTTTTTATTCTTGTCCCTTTGCACGGTTTTGTAATGCTTCACACCATGTTTTATCTAGTTGGCTTTCATACTATGTGGACTTTGACCGAAGGACAAACGTTTTCTTGTGTAGATGTTTGTTTACTTAGTAGACACATTTATAGTTACTATATGCTGCTGTATTATGAGCTTGTGATACGGCATCATTTATTATTTTAACAACCTTGAATGGCTAGTATTAAAATTGTATGTTATACTTAAGGAAACTGAGGCAAGTATTAAATTTCTTCAGCCTAAGATTACAGTGAAAGTGACAGAGCCGGGATTCAAATCCAATGAGGTGTCTTCACTGCCCATTTTTCTTTACCATAAAATCCTGGTTCTTAATGTTAAAAAAAAAAACAAAAAACAACAACAACTGTTTTATCACTTTCTTGGGGACTCACTAAACATTTTAAGATCTAAGATTTTCCATGAAAAAGAGATTGTGGTTTTAGTGTCTGCTATAATATGCTATGCTTCTTACTTACTCTTGCCTTAAAAATAAGTTAATAAACATAATGGTGATTAAGTACAATCCAAGAGAACAGAAGAAGCAGTTGGGGTTAGGGCGAGGGGTGTCTGTAGTTTGTCTTCATTATTTTATGTCAAAAGCCACTCAGATCAAGGTGATGTAGTTTCCATCAGAATGAAAATAGCCTGTGAATTCTAGAGTGCATGTTAATAGAAGGGAATGTGGAGAGACCTGCCAGCATTTTTAACAATAATGCAGCTGTGCACAGAGGCCTTAGACCGTTCAGAAAAGATAATCAGGACAACATTCCAGTGTGAATGGAAATGGGAATGAAAAAAAGAACTTAGCACAGTTTCCACATTTCTCTCCCGCTTAGAAACATTCTACTCAGCAACACTACTGAAGACCTTGTCATCCACCATTACAGTTTCAAGTTGATTTGAGATACAGTTATTATACCTCCCTGATTACAAACTCTTACATTGGAAGGAACTAGCCTAGCCCATAAAACAACCAAAGATATTTTAAATTATTACAGTTTTTAAATGAAGGTCTGTGTTATAAGTGAGCATGTTTATAACATAAACATGAAATCATGCATCTCATTTAATTCAACCAGAGAAGCTAAAGATTTTGCCACAGATGGGATGGAATGGTGGAAGAGAAAGCTTTGTCAGTTAATTTTATTTTTAATCTAATTACCTTTTTGGAATCCAGTATACCTACCAGAATTACTTTTCCAAATTTTACTTATTCAGAGCTACTAAATTAGGATACATGTGGGTATATTTTGAGAAAGCTCCCAGTTGATCCTGATATCCACCAATGTTTTGGCTGGGCTCAGTGGCTCAGCCTGTCATCCCAGCACTTTGGGAGGCCGAGGCAAGTGGTTTGAGACCAGCCCAGGTCACTTGGCAAGACCTCATCTCTATAATAAATCACAAATTAGCTGGGTGTGGTAGCGTGCGCCTGTAGTTCAGCTACTTGGAAAGCTGAAGTGGAAGGATCAGCCCAGTAGGTTGATGCTGGGGTGGCAGTGAGCATGCCACTGCACTCCAGCCTGGGTGATGGAGTGAGACGCCAACTCAAAAAAAAGAAAAAGAAAATTAAAAAAAAAGACCAATGTTTTAATCTAAGAAGGTCAAGTGTTAGTTTTCTTACACACAAATAAATATCTCTACACAAATATACATATATAATATATATTATACACATACACATATATACCATATACACATACTCTGTATATACCTACACATATGTACTGTATATACACAGCAACAGGTAATTTTTCACCTGTCTTATTTATTGTTGTAATCCAGTGCCTGGTTCCCAAAAAACCTCTCGGTAGATGTTTGTCAAGTGAACAGAAATTCTCAAAGGGGCAAGGGTGGAATAGAATCAGTGACCCAATTATCCGATTGTTTATGATGAGGAAAACACAGTTCCAAGCACTTCCTTAGTGTTTACAGACCTCAAGGCCTGAAGTTACCAGCAAGGGGTTTTGGGATGGCCAAATGACAAAGCTGGTTGTGTTAAGGGTGGGGGTGGGAAGGTTGAGGTTAATCTCCTGTCAGTACTTATTTTCCTCTATTTTTCTAAAGCCAGGCCTCTCTATTGTTAGCTTGCCAAGTCCTGCTCCTCGGTGCCAATCTGCATTTTTTCCTTAATTTTGCAATGTGGTTGAGTCCTGAGTTCATGCTCTGCATCCTCATGGTTGCCCAGACGATGAAGAATTGGTTTGGTTTTCACTTTTCTCCCCTGTTATGACATTATATGTGGAAATAAATTGTCATGTACCATTGATAAAATGGTTTGTTTACTAACACTTTGTTTGCTGATGCTTTGTTTACTAATGAATTTTTTTTTTTTGAGTTGGAGTCTCACTCTGTCGCCCAGACTGGAGTGCAGTGGCCGCTCCCGGCCCCCCCAGCCTCGACCTGCTGGGCTCCGGCGATCCTTCTGCCTCAGCCTTCCAAGGAACTGGAACTACAGGTGCGCACTACCACGCCCGGCTGATTTTTGATTTATTGTAGAGATGAAGTCTTACCAAGTTGCGCAGGCGGGTTTCAAACCCGCGGGCTCAGGCAATCCACTCATCTCAGCCTCCCAAGGTGCGGGATTACAGGCTGAGCCACTGAGCCCAGTAATGAATTTTAAGTACTCAAAAGATCGCCTGGCACATAGTAGGGACTCAATCAATAGTTCATTTCAGAATTAAAAATACACATCTCTTGTGAAATCAACCTAAATGCCCATCAGCTGATAACGGATTAAAGAAGGTGTTTCAGAAAAAAAAGTTTTATGTATATATATATATATATATAATTGAATACTATTCAGCCATAAAAAATAATGAAATAATGTCTTTTGCAACAGCTTGGATGGAGTTAGAGGCCATCACTTTAGGTGAGGTAACACAGGAACAGCAAAGCAAGTACCACATTTTCCCTCACTTGTGAGAGCTGAGCTAAGGATCTGCAAAGGCAAAGAGAATGGTCGAATGGGCATTGAATATTCAGAAGAGGAAGAATGGGAAGGGGAAGGAGGCAAGAAAACTCACCTACCTCTCTGGTGCAATGTACACAGTGGAGGAGGGTGAGTACATTTAAAGCCCAGACTTCTTGGCCACTATACAATGCGTCCATGTAACCCAAAACCACTTGTGCCCCGTAAAGCTATTGAAATAAAAAAATACATCAAACCCATATTTTAAGTCAGAGATTTATTCTTCAGTTTATGTTTTGTATCTTCTATTCAATGTTCAGTGCATCCTTCCAACAACTGGAGGTGGATAAGGCAGTTACCGTCACAGACATTTTATAGAAGAGGAAACAAAATCACAGAAAGACAAAATGTATTTCTTTATTTCACAAACTCATGTAAGTTTAGGTTTGGAAAGACCTTAGATATTATCTGGTTTACATCTACAGCATTCCCACCTAACTACTGTTCTTGAATTCCTTCGGTGCTGAAGAAGGCCCTACCTCTGAAAACACATCCATCCATCCCCTTATAAGGTTCAAGCCTTTGTGTCTGTCTATGGAGTCATTGCCTTTATGATAGACTTTCACCTTTAGAAAAAAATGTCATGTACCCTCTGAGGATCCTCTTGTCATGGATGAGCCCTCTGATCCTTCAGTCATTCTTCATGAGACACAATTTTGAAACTGCGTAGCCACCTCTTCTCTTGCTTCTGCTTCTGCTTCAATCTGTTTAGTCTCTCCAATAATTGCACTCATGACTTGAAAACAACTTCTACTTAGGAGTCCCCATTAAGTTCCACATAATTTATCTATGCCACTTCGTTTAATCTTTGCAATAACTCAGTTAAATTGTTTGGATGAAGACTCTTTGGCTGGAGGAACAGAAATCTATCTGCAGTAGCTTAAGCGCAATAAACCGAGAAGGAATTCCGTGGCGTGGTCTCCAGAAAACAAAGGGAACTTTTGAAACGTGACAAGTCACCTGAGCTTGGAGCTACATGGGGAGAAGTTCTGACAGGGAGAAAGGAGTAGAACTCATCTAAGGTGGAGGCCTAAGTGGGTTTGGCAGAATTTATACCCCGACAGCTACCACATTTGTTTCACAGATAAACTTTTGAAATTTTCTGGAGCATTAAACTTGTTTTCCTTAATATACCTGGTCCGCCTGTTGAAGGACATAATTCCTTGACTGACCTCTCTACTAGCTGGCAGCTGATCAGTCTTCCCTGAAAATGTACACATGAGATTAATTGTTCCCATATTGTCTGCAATTTTTCACACCTTCTTCATGCCCTTTAAATCCTGTTTCGCGTTTGCTTTTTAAGGGAGTTGTGACAGTCAATTTTAGAAGTCAACTTGTCTGGGATAAGGGATACTCAGACAGCTGGTCCGGAATTATTTCTGGGTGTGTCTGTGAGGGCGTTTCTAGAAAAGGTTAACATTGGAATCAACAGACAGTATAGAATATCCATCCTCACCAATGTGGATGTGTGTCACCCAATCCACTGAGGGCTCAACTAGAACAAAAACATGGAGGAAGGGAAATATTTTCTCGAGCTGGGACATCCATCTTTTCCAGGCCTGGGACATTGGAGAATCTACTTCTCAGGCTTTTGGACTTTAGGCTGGTTTCTGCCACTAGCTTTTCCGGTTCTACGGTTTGGACACGGCCAGTCACGGGACTTCTTGGTCTTCATAATTGCATGAGCCAATGATGCTTATAATAAATCTCTGTATGTATCTATGTTTCTGTATCTATATCTATATATCTTCTATCTATATCTGAGGGGGATAAACTGGAATTATTTTTGGAGCATAGGCCCCTAGTAGTACAGCCTTCCTCCTCTAGGTAAGTGTTCTAGGAACCCATTGGCATAAGGGTCCCAGCCAGTGTTCTTGTGACAGGTTGTGTTCAGCTTCAGGGTAATTTTTTGGGAGATTCTTTCAGTGTGTTTGTCCCAGGATAGGTAATTTACATGAACAACCTGCCCACACCATGCTGAGTGTTCAGCAGTTTTTTGTTGTTGTTGTTTTTTGAGTTGGAGTCTCACTCTGTCGCCCAGACTGGAGTGCAGTGGCCATAGCATGTTTTTGTTTTTGGGTTTTTTTGGGGGTTGGAGTCTTGCTGTCGCCCAGACTGGAGTGCGGTGGCCGCTCCCGGCCATCGCAGCCTCGACCTGCTGGGCTCCGGCGATCCTTCCGCCTCAGCCTTCCGAGTAGCCGGAATTACAGGCATGCGCCACCACGCCCGGCTGATTTTTGGATTTATTGTAGAGATGAAGTCTCGCTGCCCAGGCGGGTCTCGAGCCCATGGGCTCAGGCAATCCACTCACCTCGGCCTCCCAAAGGCGCGGGATTACAGGCTGAGCCACCGAGCCAGGCTCTTCAGCAGTTTTTGACCCCAAAGGGCGTGACCTCTGTGCCCCACCCTCTCTCTTCACCAGCTCTCACCCCAAGCGATTTTTGTTTGTTTCCGCAAATGAAAAAAAGTTGTCAAATGGAAATGTTTTGCTGATGTGGAAGAGGTAAAATGAGAACAGCAGAAGTACTAAAAGGCATCAGAATTGATGAGTTCTGAAACTGTTCTGAGCAGTGGAAATAGTGTCTTGGTAGGTGTATTGTGTGCAATGGAGAGTGCTTTGAAGGTGACTAAAGTTTAAACGTGGAAGAATAAATACACAATTAAAAAAAATAAGTTCAATTTTTTGCTTGTTTGTTTTTAGGTCTTCCCTTGTACACATGAGATCTGACATTCTAGGAAAAGTACTGCACACACCTCATTGTTGAATATCACGAGGGTCAACTTTGAAGTACTCCCCTTGTGAAGGTATGCACCGATGCCAGTGCCTGGTTCACCCATCAAAGCAATTTTGGAATTCTTTTTCTGGAATGGCTATCAGAACTATTGTCCTTATATGCTGAGGTGTGACAATTAAATTTGCGAACTCGCCACTGCGCTTATATAGCTGTATTGCAACACCCTCCCTACTCACCTGATGTGGACCCCAGTGACTCTTTTCTTTACCCAAAGATAAAGGAAAGATTGGAAGGAATACATCTGATGATATTCAGGACATCTAGAGTAATATGACACCAGTTCTGATGGCCATTGCAGAAAAAGAGTTCCAACATTGCTTTGACAGGTAGACTAGGCACTGGCATCAGTGCCTACCTCCACAAGGGGAGTACTTCAAAGGTGACCACTGTGATATTCACCAGTGAGGTATGTAGCCCTTTGTCTAGGATGAGCTCACGAACTTAATTGTTGGACCTTGTGTGTCTCCTATTAGTTCAGCTTATTAGGAGAATCTTGACTAATACAGTAGTCTATCACCTGATTCCTTCATCACTCTACAATTCATCCATGTAACCAAGAAAACCTTTGAACCCCTAAAGCTACTGAAATAAAAATTTTTATAAACAGTTTTAAAAAGTCAATAATTTGCACACGAATGTTTAAGTATCTCTGAATTATTCTTTGACCATGGTCTCTAGAACATCTTTCTCTACTCTCTATTTTTGTCTACCCTGTAAAATAGTTCCCGATGATTCTTGCCTCCTGATATTCATACTGTTGTGTAATTCTCTCCCCTTGAGTGTGGACTGATCCTAATGATTTACTTCAAACAGATACAAGGTGGAAAAGATGATCAGATATCAAATCCAAGATCAGGTATAGAAAAGACTGTGGCTTTTGCCTTGTCTGTTCTCACTTGCTGTCTCTGTCTCTTTCTGTCCTTGCTTGTTCACTTTGATGAAAGCAAGCTGGCATGTTAGGATCTGCCCTATGGAAGAAGCTCACGTAGCAGGAAACCAAGGGCAGCCTCCCGCCAACAGCCAGTGAGAAATGAAACACTTAGTCCAATAGCCAGTGAGAAAATAGATCCTGCCAACAACACGAGTGACCCTGAGTGGTAATGCTTCTCCAGGAGAGCCTTCAGATGACTGCAGCCACTGCTGAACAATTTAATTGCAGTGATGGACCCTGAAGCAGAGAGATCACGCCTGCATTCCTGACCAAAAAACAGTAAAATAATAAATATTATTGATTTTTGTTTTTTTGTTTTGAGCTGGAGTCTCACTCTGTTGCCCAGACTGGAGTGCAGTGGCCACTCCTGGCCACCACAACCTCGACCTGCTGGGCTCCGGCGATCCCTCTGCCTCAGCCTTCCGAGTAACTGGAACTACAGGCGAGCGCTACCACACCTGGCTAATATTTTTTATTTATTGTAGAGATGAGGTCTCGCCAAGTTGCCCAGGAGGGTCTCGAACCCACAGGCGCAGGCCATCCACTCACCTCAGCCTCCCAAAGGTGCGGGATTCCAGGCTGAGCCACCGAGCCCGGCTGATTGTTTTAAGCCACTAAGGTTTGAGGTTGTTTGTTATGCAGCATAGATGACTTACACAACCTCTACACTCCATATTTAGATAAAGTTATTTAAAGAATCTGTTGGTCTGTGTTTAAGGTAGGAGTCAGCTGTCCATCTCACGCATGTCAACAGCAAAGACGGATGCAGATCGCGCTCTGTGGGTCAGGTAACTGCTTAGTTTCCATCCCAAACTGGGACACTTGTGAGAACAAAAGCCGGGATAATGAGCAATTGTGCGAGGACGGTAGGCATGAACAAGACGCTTCTGGACTGTCAGGAGTGGAGGACCACCTCATTTACAGGGCAGTCACTTCTCGGGGGTAGGGAAAGCCCTGGGTAGGCCACGAGAGAAGGCTGAAGATGGCAGGCAAGTTGGTTTGCCTGTCTGACTCCTGGGCGTTATTTTTTGCCATGACATAACTAGAAAACTTGAGCTCGGGCAGATGGTCTTTTACATGGCAACCGATCGCATTGTAACGGGCGGTTTTAGGATCCAGCTGAGATCCAGGTCATTCTAGACGGGTGTGTGCTTTCTCCCTGTCCACTGCATCTCTTCGGAGTCAAATGTACTGCTCTAGCGTGGCCAGAAAACCAGTGGAATGATCGGCACCCGTGTTCTAGATTATTGCGGAACTGCCCTACTTCAGTAGCTCTCAGCTTTGTTCAGAAACTGTTTTGAGTAGTGGAAATAGTGTCTTGGTAGGTGTATTGTGTGCAACGGGGAGTGCATGGAAGGTGACTAAAGTTTAAACATGGAAGAAGAAATACAGAATTCTTATTTAAATTTAAATTTAAATTAAATTAATTAATTAATTTATTTATTTTGAGTTGGAGTCTCACTCGGTCGCCCGGACTGGAGTGCAGTGACCGCTCCCGGCCACCACAGCCTCCGCCTTAGCCTTCCAAGTAGCCGGAATTACAGGCATGCGCTAAAATACAGAATTTTTAATAAATAATTCCATTTTTTGCTTGTTTGTTTTTAGGTCCTCCCCTGTACATATGAGATCCAGTTAGACTCAGCTGGGGTGCATTCAAAATGCCAATGGCTACACATCTTCCCAAAGCCATCACATTTGAATCTTTTGTAGTGAGACAGGCATCAGTATTCTTAATGTCTCATCATTTTGCAGAGATGATTCCAATGTGCAGCCAATCTTGAGATGAGAAATGGGGAGTGGACATAAGCACTTTGGACTGGGAAGGACACTGGAGGCTTTATAAGTAATGTCAAGTTCTCTCGCATAACAACTTCTCTTTTCTTCTGATTTCCAAGAGATGCCTGGAAATCTGTATTGGAAGCAAGTGCCTTCTGTAATTCTAAGCAGGCAAGTTTGGGAACTGCTGGCTCGATCCAGCTTCAAAAAAAGCCCTGTCATATCTAGTTATCATAACAATGCCTTTTTAAAAAAGTAAACTGCTTTATAATCACTTGGGCTTGACACTGAGATTTCAGCATTGCCTTTTGATGCCCAGAAGTTTCTGAGAAACGATTACAAATGAGTGGGTGCCGGCCAACGTTTCTACTAGTGTGGACATCTCATTGACAAGGGGGATGAAAAATGGGGATTTCAGGTTTTCTCAGGTGTTGCATAAAAATCAGATGTTAGTAAGCCTGCTGTCTTGCTGTTTTCTGTGTACCAGTCAGACTCAAGCATATAAAATATTTATTTGTAGTCTGTTCAATCATTTGTCCTTCCATTGATGAGGGGAGCTTCTTAGCCTTACTCAACTCCTTTCAATAACAACAACAACAAAAAAACCAAATAAAATGTTTTTTTTTAAAAAAGAAGTACATTGGTTTTTCTATGATAATGGCTACATCCACAGCCTCTTGAATTTTACCTCAAAACAGATGTTTTTCTACAGTTGGTGAAAATAGGCATAGACATATGATTTAAGACAGGAAGTAAAAAAAAAATAAATTGTTCAATTAAAACTGCTGTGAACATTTTTGGGAGAGAGTAACTATTCTAGCTGGAACTTAGCCAAGCCAACAGTTAATGCCCTTACCCATAGAAAGAAGGAAAATGGAAGCCGGTAAGCCTCCAGTCTATCCCCCTCTGTCGGGATGGACTGCATTTATGTTCTCGTTGCCATGTGCAACTCAGGTGGGAGAGAAATGTATTACCAGATTTGTAGAAAAGGACGTGTGACTAGTTTGCCCCTCATAACTCAAAAGCTAGAGTAACCAGCAAAAATCCCCAAAGAGAAATTTCTCCCATGTCCCAGAATGTTTAAATGGTGTACAGTATGTGAACCGATAGCCATCAGTCAGGAGGCCAGTGTTGGGACGTCTGCTGGGAACAAAAGGATATATTCAGGATTCATAGGAAACAGAATGCATGGCCTTATTATTTCACTATCACAGAAGTAGAAATTACAAATATATAATCATTGTGGCAAGCATAAGTTTCATTATGCAGTCACCAAAACGTTTTCCTCCCTTTCACTTCTTCCATCCTAACATTGTCATTTGTCTGGCAACTATTTACTTCAATTTTAATTCTTAAGTTATCAGATAGGAAAATTGGCAACTTTTTGGTTCTATGAATGTTAACACACGTATAGATTTGTGCAATCACCACATCACTCTTCCACCACCCAAACTCCCTGATAGCCATTGTGACTACAGTTTTGTCTTTTCGAGAGTGTCATATGAATGGAACTGTAAAGTATGTAACCTTGTGTTTTACTCGGCACAGTGAATTTGAGCGCTATCCATGTTGTGCGCATCAATAGCTCACTCTTTTTATTGCTAGGTAGCATTACGTCGTGTGAATGTATCACAGTTTGTTCATTTACGTGTTCAAGGACCTTTGGCTTGTTCCAAGATTTTGGCAATAATGAATATCACTGCTATAAACATTTCCATACCCAGGAGTGGCATTGCTGGTAAGTGGATGCTTACCTTTGTAAGAAACCAACAAACTGTTTTTCAGAGTGGTACCACCACTTTGCATCCCCACCAGCAGGGCAAAAAAGATCTAGTTTCTATGCATCCTTGCCAATGTTTGGCGTGTATTTTTGTTTATTTGTTTTTCATTTTAACCTTTCTAACAGTGTGCAGTGGTATCTCTTCATGGCTTTAATTTTTATTTTCTTAGTGGCTAATGATATTGAGTATCCTTATGTTTACCACCCTTGGATCCTCTTTGGTGAAGGTCTGTTATTTCACCCATTTTTATATTGGTTTCTCACCTTTGAGTTTGAGAGTTCTCTTATTTAAACATAAGTCCTGTGTTGAGTATGTGATTTACTAAAATTTTCCCCAGTCTATATCTTGTCTTTTCATTCTAACAATGCATTTAACTTCAACACAGTCTAATATATCGTTTTAAAAAGTATTATATCTAAGAACTCGCTGTGTAACCCAGGTAATAAAGATTTTTCTCCTATGTTTTCTTCTAAAAGTTTTTATACTTTACTTTTTATATTTAGAGTTATGATTTGTTAGCCAGTACCACAGTGTCTCGATTACAGTAAACTTACAGTAAGTCTCAAAATTGCACTGTATAATTTTTCCAACTTTAGTTTTCTTTGTCAAAATTGTTTTAACTATTCTAGACTCTTATATTTTCCAAATATAATTAAGATCAGCTTGCCCATATCTACAAAAATAATTCTATGAGACTATGGTTGAAATTGGATAAAAATCTATAGATTCATTTGAGGTTTAGTATACTTACTTTGTTGAATTTTCTAATTTATAGGATTGGTATGTCTTTTCACTTATTTGCATCTTTTAAAGTGTCTTTCTTGAGCATTTTGTATTTGTCATTACGCAGATCTTGTCCAAGTTCTGTCCAATTTATGCATAGGTATTTTAATTTTGGAGCATGATTGTAAATGTAATTCTTTTTAAAATTTTGTTTTCTAGTTGTACATTACGAGTAGGTGAAAATATGATTGATTTGTGTGTGTTGACTTATATTCCATAAACTTGCTAAGTTTACTTATTAGTTCTATAACTTTTAATGTAGATAATCATATGATACACAAATAAGTACAGATTTATTTCTTTTTTTCCCTTCTGCATCATTTTTATTTTTCTTGACTTATTGTACTTACAAGGCCTTCCAATATAATGCTGAATCATAGAAGTCATAACAGTATTGCTCAGAGGTGCTTTTTAAAACATAAGTGGACACTGAATTTTTCAAATAATCTTACTGCATAAATTGATAGCATTAGGTAGTTTTTCTTTCTACATTCCCAGGATAAACATACTTGGTCATATTTTTGTTTTTAATGATATAAAAATGCTAGAACATTGAATAATATGTATTTTAATACATATGCAAATATTAGTAAATTGAATTCAGATACACATACACACAATCACATATACATTTGGGTAATATCTGTCTTTTAATTGATGTTTTTGGGCATCTCCTTTTAATGTAATTATTGATTATTGATATAGCCGATAAGTTTGGCTTGAGGCCTACTATTTTATCTTTTTAAAATTTTTACTCTTTGTGTTTTTGTTTGTTTTGTTGCTTCTCTTTTGTGCCTTTTGGTGGATTTATTTATTTTTTTATGTTCATATGTGATTTGATTCTTGTTTTCATTTAAGATTGAAAATTCCATGATGATGGATTACTCTAAAATGATTTTGTTACTTCCTCTTGTTACACAGGCATACTTTCTAACGATTAGAATGCCAATATTTCACGAGGAAAGATATTTGCTATAATGTGCTTTGTTTCTTGTGTCTGTATTAAGAATGATATATGCCTGCAATCTTAAATTTGAGATTTTATTCTTTTTTTAATATATATATTTTACTTTAAGGATGTGAGGTACAAGCCAAGATTAGATATACAAGAGGACATCGTGCAGGTAAAGTCTGGGCCTCCCTTTGGTCCCCACTTTGCCTGGTTTGAGATCAGGTACCCTTCCTGATGTTGTGTCTCCCTTCCACACCCATCCTGGCAGTATCCTGCTACTGCCGATCCCTTTCTTACAGTATGATGGTAAATGTTCAGGGTTCTCCTATGAGTGAGAACACGTGGTACTCTGTTCTTTGTTTCTGTGATAGATCACTGAGTACCTTCTGGTGAATTATTTGAACACTTTTTGTGTTGTATTTTAATATCTTTGAACATTTGCTAGTGGTTGTTCTAGGGATTTCAATCCACATAGTTAAGCTTTGAAAGTGTACTTAGAATCAGTTATTTGCCACTTCTAGTGAAGCATGCGTTTTACTACAGTGTAAGTCTTGTTAACCATCTCCCTTTTATGCTGCAGTCATCTTATACATATAGATACATTGAAACTCTTATCAGACAGTGTCATGACTTTGGTGTTCAACTGTCAAACTTCAAAAAAAATTAATAGTCAAAGAACAATCTAGTATATGTGCTCAGATATCTATTACTGATTAATTCTATTGCTTATCTTTATTTCTGACTTTCCAAGTTTACTCCTGGTAACTTTTCTTTGTAAATAATTGAATTTAACAATACTTCTAGAGTAGATATGCTTATTGTAAATTCTCTGTTTTCTTTTATCTGAGAATAGCTTCCTTTCGGCTTCATTCTTGACAGATACATTCACTGAATATAAGATAATGAGCTAACAGTCCTTTTCCTTAAGCACTTTAAAAATCTTCTGCTTCCTTCTCATTTCAATGTTTTCTGATGAGAAATCTACAGTCATTTTTATTGCTCTTTCTGTGAAGATAATGCATCATCTTTCTCTGTCTGCCATAAAGATTTTTTTCCTTAATTTTTAGTTTTCAGCCATCTGATTGTGATGTGTTTGTGTGAATTTGAGTTTATCTTGTTTGGGATTTGATTAGATTCTTAAACCTGTGGGCATATGTCTTTAACATAATTTGGGGCACTTTCAACCATTACCTCCTCAAAAAATATTTCAGCATCGCAATCCTCCTTCTTTCTCCTCTGAAGGCACAGATGTTAAAACTTTTCTTATTATATCACAAGCCTTGAGGCTATGTTTATCTTTATTTTAAAATTTTATTTCATCTTTTATGTTCAGATTGAATATTTTCTATCACTACTCACTTCAGGTTCACCTACTCCTTCTTCCTTTGCCATTTCCATTCTAATATTAAGCCTATTCAGTGAGTTTTCAAATTTCGGGTATGTGTTTTTTAGTTATAAAATTTCCATGTGTTTTTTTTTCTTTTTAACTCATCTGTATTTGTTACAACCTCTTTAAGCAGAATGTGACTTGGGAACTACATTTCCATTCACAAGCCTCACTGAGTTCCTTTCTGAACGTCTTTACAACACACCTAGGTAGGCTTATAATTTTGCTCTTCTAGACAATACTTTTCTTTGGGAAACAAGCCCTGGAGAGTTCCTCCCATCAAGTTGCTTCAGTTTAACATACTTATTTCTAGAGGACTGGCACATGCAGAATTGGTAACTACAAGGATGAAAGGCTTACAAAGTCAATCTTACAAGATGAAACTCAAGTCATTTAAACAAACGCTTTTCTTTTAAACATCAAGTTATATCTGAGAACACTTCAGTGACAAAGATTTGTTCTACAAAGGAATCCTGCTTGATCACTAAATGCTTCAGATCACGAAGTTAACACTAGGCTACATGCATCTTACAACATGTTCCCTCAATCAGTTAAAATAAGCCAAGGTGAAACTGGAAAAGCATTACTAGCTCTGTTTTGTGCCTAAGATATCACAGCGCCACACGTGTAGAAAGAAACCTTATCATCCCCTTAAAGGGATTATCATCATGCCATATAGATTGTTTAAATGTTAACAAAAATAAATAAAAAATCCTCGAAAATATATCATCGGAGGGAATGAAGAGAAACACCTGTACAAGTCGTTCTTTAGGCAAAGCTTAGTCTGCTTCTTCCATGCGTGATGTGTCATCATCTCCTTGGAGGGATGGCATTTCTTCGGTGACAGCAGTGCTGGTGTCATCAGCAGTAAGGCCATCTTCATCGATACCCAGACCAAGTTTGATCATCCAGACTGAAACCAGAAGACAGGAGTGCAGTTTCACAAAGTAAGATGACCAGGTCCTTCACAGACTTGCCATTCTTGTCAGCCTCCGCTTTTTGCGTTAAGGTCTCATCATGGAATGGTCAGGATTTATCTCCAGGTGTTTCTTTGCTGCCGTGCAACCCGCGGTTGAGTTGTCTCTTAGAGCTTGAGCTTTCATGATTCTTTCTATGTGTGCTGTCCAGTCGTAAGTGCTAGTGACAATACAGCACAGGGATGTCACCAGTCGGTCTGACACAACCACCTTCTCAACTTCTTTCTCCAAGATGTCTTTCATGATTTTGCAGAAGTTTTCAAATTTTGTTTTTATCTCTTCCTGTTTTGTTTTCTCTTCTGCATCTTCTGGAAGTTCTAAGCCCTCGTTGGTGACTGACACTAAAGTCTTCCCTTCAAATTCCTTCAGCTGTTGGGCACAGTTCTCACCAATAGGCTCGATCATATAGATCACTTCCAAGCCTTGCTTCTGAAGATGGTCCACAAAGGCTGAGTTAGCAGCCTGGTCCTTGGTCTCACCTGTGATGTAATAGCTATGTTTCTGGTTTTCCTTCGCTCTGGTGCAATAGTCCTTGAGAAAAACCATCTCATTACCAGAAGCAGATGTGTATTCTCTTAATAGCTCTGAAAGCTTCTTCATTGTTGACAGTCTTCATGTATTCTAAGCATTATGTTCATAAAACTTTTTGTAATTTTCTTTATCTTCTGCCAGTTCAGTGAAGAGTTCTAAGTATGTTTTCACCAAATTCTTTCTGATAGCTTTCAAAATTTTGCTTTGTTGCAACATCTCATGGGAAATATTTAGAGGGAGATCCTCAGAGTCCACCACTCCTCTATTGACATTCACATATTCAGGAATCAGCTCTTCACAGTTATCCATGATGAAAACTCTGCATACATACAACTTGATGCTGTTATTCTTCTGTTTTCAACAGGTCAAAAGGAGCATGTCTTGGGACAAAAAGAAGAGCTCTGAATTCCAGTTGCCCTTCAGCTGAAAAATTCTTCACTGCCAAGTGATCCTCCCAGTTGTTGGTCAAGCTCTTGTAGAATTTTCCGTACTCTTCATTAGTAATGTCATCAGGATTTCTGGTCCAGATAGGCTTTGTTTTGTTAAGTTCTTTTTGATCAATGTACTTTTCTTGAATCTTCTTCTTTTTCTTGTCACCATCCTTCTTTTCTTCTTCTTCCTCATCAGAACCAACATCTTCTATTTCAAGTTTTTCATCAGATACCTTTTCTTTTTTTTTTCTTTGTCTTCCACTTTATCTTCAGCCTCATCATCACTGACTTCTTTATCACGTTCCTTCTCCACAAAAATAGTCATGGTATAGTCAATGACCTGAGAATGCTTCTTACAGTCTTTATTCTTCTTTCCTCCAACGACTCGGCTTTTTCTTTCAGATGCAGGATAACCTTTGTTTCACGATCCATAGGCTCACCTGTGTCAGTCCTGACTGTGAATGACCTCCCTGTGGAGGACTCCCAGGCATCCTGCTCATCGTCCTTATGCTTGGTGATCACCATTACCTTCTCAGCAACCAAAGAGGCAGAGTAAAAACCAACACCAAATTGGCCAATCACAAAGATGTCTACACCAGTCTGCAACACTTCCATGAACGCCCTGGTCCCAGACTTGGCAATAGTGCCCAGGTTATTGACCAGGTTGGCCATGGTCATTCTGGTTCCAGTATCCATGATAGTGAGGATTGTTTGATAGAAGATTAATGGGCAACTCCTTCCCAGAGTCTAGTTTACTGGGATCAGCCAACCATTCATAGTGGATTTTGTCCCCAGCAACTGATGAGATTGAAATGAGCTCTCTCAGAAAGATCTCCTTGTCCGAGTAGGAAGTATCCATGATCGACAACATCAGCTGGGCAATTTCTTGAATTCCTGAAAGGCAAATGTCTCCACCTCCTGCTTCTCCATCCATTGGTTGGTCTTGGGTCGAGATTTCCTTGGACATCGTGGCTAGAGGACCACACTGGCTCCACCATGAAACAGCACCAGGATGCTGAAGCAACTGGCATGCTGCTCCAGTGCCCCCCTTATACAGCAGCAGCCCACCCAGTTCTGGGTGCCTTTTCCAGAAGGTTCCCGAACTTTCCAGAAGAACCCTTTCCAACCACCGCTGTGGCTGCACGCCTGCATCTGTGCCCTGGCTGCAACCTGCCCCTCCCCCAGGTGCATGCAAGTCCTGTGACAGGAACCGTGGGAGTGCGCCCCCCCATGTGTTCTCATCTACTTTGTTGGTGTAACTCTGTAGTTTTTCATTTGTTTCAAGAGTGTTCACAATTGCCTGTTGAAATACCTTTATAGTAGCTGATTTAAGGTTTTTGTCAAATAATCCAATCTTGTCGTCACTGCTTTGGCCTTCTATGTGAGTTGAGATTTTCCTGGTTCTTCATATGTCAAGTAATTTTGAATTGTTACCTGGACAGTTTGAATATTATGTTATAAAACTCTGCATTTTGTTGTAAATCTTATAAGGCATGTGGGTATTTTTGTTTTAGCTAGCAATCAACCTGGCTCGGTTCAGGACAGATGCTTCAACACATCTTTTGTGGGCTTTGGTTCTAAAATCAGTTTGGTTTTTAAAGGCTGTTTGGAGCTGTTCATGTTTAAACTTCATGTCTGTCACCTGGAAATGGCCAGTCGAAGATGAGTGTGGCAGTCTGTAAGTTATTTCAGTTCTCAAATTTTTTAAAAGACTGGGAGGCTGAGGTGAGTGGATTGCCTGAGCCCG